>NW_008684279.1:72702-98524 GCF_000695815.1 Acanthisitta chloris
AAGTTAAATATTGTGGTGTCATAATGTCTGGAAAGGGAAGGGAAGGGGTTTTTCATTTCCCCTCTCTAGTTAAATTTATTGTCATATTTCTCATCACATAGTTATATCTACTAGTAGAGTCATATACATTTTCATAATCATCCACAGAACAGTTGTTTCAAAATAAGGAAACTTAGTTATTAGACTTGCCAGGACAGTATACACAGGAATAAGAGGCAAAAGCTAGTGAACATGATAACTGGCTGGAGTCTTGATTTTTACAAGCATATGTTGATGAATAATAATGAGTTATCCCTCCCATAAATAATCAATGTTTTTCAAAAGAGAACACTCCTGACATCATTTGGTGTGAATTCAGAAGTGGTCCAAAAAAAGGTCCAAAACTGAGCAAAAATTAATACAGATTTTGACTAAAACTTCTAGGTTACTCTAATACATTCTTCTTGCAATTTATTAAAGCATCAATTAATCTGCTTAACAGACAGCAGAACTACTTTGCAAGTTTCTCTCTAAGTGACAAACACAGCTCACTGTAACAGACCAGGCACAAATCAAAGAGTAGCGATCTATCCATAACATTTAAATGTGAGTATTTAAAATGTGAGTAAAAGATATTGTCATAGCATATATGCCAGTTAGAAGGACAGCAGCATTAGCTAAAGCCGAGGAAAACTGGGAACTTAAATTTAAAGTAATCAGAAATGGCTTAACAGCAAACTGCAGATAGTACTGCATGAAGAAAACACTTTAAACTATTTCACACAGGCCTTTGCAGTAGGAAGAACACCTGGAGAAGCATAGTTTGATTAAGGATAACCAGTAAGGACTCTGGCAGGGAACTGTTATGCTTATCTAGCCTGTTGGAGTACTTTGAAGATATTGCTGCTGTAAGAGATAAAGAGAATTCAGTGGATGTAATATACTCAGATTTTTGAAAGTATTTGGCAAGGTTCCAAACTAGAGATTAGTGGCTGAGGTAAAGAATAAGGGTTAAAATGGGCTACTGGATAAAAAGACTTGATCAGGTGCAAAGTATAGAGTATTGCTAAAGAAGGAAACTTCTTACAAATTGGAAAGGGGCTTGAGGTTAATCAAGTTAATAGACATGTGCAGAAGTCTAGAAATATATTATTTATGTGATAGTGTCTTGTGAACTGAATTGCCAAATATCCACGTCATATATGATTGTATGCAAAGTGAATAATGAAAAAACCATACAAAAAGCATCACAGGAAATGAATCAAAGTGAATTCAAAATTTTTCACAGGCAAGTGAAAAAAAGTTAAAGAATTTAAATGCAATTGCTGACAACTATACCAAATGTTAACCAAAAAGGAACCCAATCCAAACTAAACCAATCCAGAAAGATAAACAGGGGAAAACAACATTGTCAAGAACAAAAAAAATCCAGACAAAGTGACTATTATAACAGATTTTTTGCAAATGAAAAAGCAAACAACCCTGCAGAGATTGTTTTATTGCCATGTAAGGTAATAGGCAATAAACACAGATACTCATGGTTCTTTAGCAAACAACCCTGCAGAGATTGTTCTATTGCCATGTAAGGTAATAAGCAATAAACACAGATACTCATGGTTCTTGTTAAAGTACTCAGAGGATAAAAATGCAATATTAAACCAATAGAAATTTCAGTCAGTCAAGAAAACATGAAGGAGCTGTTCCTATCACTGTTCATAAAACAGAAAATCTCAAAACAGATTTAATTCTTTTTGTGGAGGTACATGTTTATATCGTGAAGAGATTAAAGAGTAAGGAACCAAACCAATGGCAGAATTAGCATTCTGAAAAAAAAATAAAATTCACATTAATAAAAAAATTAATTATTTGGGAAATTTACCATAACAAAAAGGCTGCAAGGTGAAGTCTAGTGGACTATGAACAATTAGCATTGCTATATGACTGCAAACCTATGCTCAGCAGACATTGTGCCATGGCAAATCATCAACCAGGTTCAAGTGCCTTTAGATGAATGCAAAAGTATCCACAAATCAATTCCTTCATGTTATATGTTGAACAATCCTTCTCCTTCCACATCTGTATGCAAAAGAGCAAAGTAGGTCAAAGCAAACCATTCCCAAGAATATTTCTGCTCCCTGTTTTGTTTATCCTTCTTCCCAGATTTGCCAGGAATTTACCTACTAAACCTTAACAGAAGCTTTGGTTGATCTAATTTCCCTAGACAATCCTAGGAGGTATCATTTCTTTACACAAATAATTGTCCTTTCTCCAGATAAGAAGTGTCTAACCCCAGCACATTCAGTTCTACAGACAAACTCACAAAATTTTTCCACTATTAGATTTTCAACAGAGGAAATTCATTCTATAACTATAAAATCCTAATTCATGTCAGGTGCCATCAGCTCCCTTCCACCAATACAACAAATAAAATGAGCCATCATTTCTTTACACAAATAATTGTCCTTTCTCCAGATAAGAAGTGTCTAACCCCAGCACATTCAGTTCTACAGACAAACTCACAAAATTTTTCCACTATTAGATTTTCAACAGAGGAAATTCATTCTATAACTATAAAATCCTAATTCATGTCAGGTGCCATCAGCTCCCTTCCACCAATACAACAAATAAAATGAGCCAAGAAGATTGCAGGTATGATCTTATTAATGCTCTATAAGTCAAGGAATTTTAAATATGTAAATACAGAAAACAAACAAAATTTCACTAGCTGTTTTTTCTTATTATCATCAGTAGATTCATATTGCAGATAGTTGAGTTAATGGGCTTTAAATTTATTCTGCTCCATCTTTGCTTTGATAATGAATGCAAATGTTGTCTCACAAAACACAATATAGAAAAAGGTTTTATAACATGCTACCCAATGCATTCAGCTCTATTTGTACAGAGGTATTCCATAACCCAATACAGATATTTTAAATCAAAGCAAACCATTTCAAAAGACACTCAGAAGACCTATGACATAAGTAACATTGTAGGGATCCTTATTTCTTCCATATCAATCATTTCTGTATGCAGCTTATTCAGGCAACAAATTCATTTTTGTTCATTTTTATACTGACAAAAGAAAGCCCTTAATGTTTATGAGGGTTGAGAAAAAAAAAAATCACATCACAATCTTCCAGATATTTATATTACACTTGCCACTACTCTACATGCTGCAGTTAAGATTTAGTTCATTATATTCTTTTGGAACATAGGCTAGGAAACAAATATGGCATGGTTGACTAACATACAAAGACACTTTTTAAATGGTAATATGTTGGGCAAAGAATACTTTTTTGTCACAAGAATTTTTCGATATAACTGCATATTAGGTTTGATTGTAACATACCTATCATTTGTCTTGATGCACTGGAGTTTGGTTTGGTGTGCTGGATTACACAATCATCTCATCAGAATTCTGAAATGCTGTAAAAAAAACAAAAAATCCACAGTATTTCAGGAGATATAACACAAAAAAAACCCGTAATCAATCCACAGTATTTCAGGAGATATAACATTTAAAAAATACTTTCATTTGTTTGCAAACATTTCTTTGGCAGCTGAGATAGGGTTTTAAGCTTTAGCATTATGCACCAGCTCCTAGTCTCCCATGATTTGATTTCCCATACTTTACCATGATTTGATTAGCAAAGAAAATCTATTCCTGAAGGATCAGAATGAAAGACAAAATAAAGAGACCAGTCTTTTAAGGATAAAGGCTATTCTTCTGAGGCATCTCCTATCTTTAAACAGCTGTAAGTCTTACTGGAGGACATGGATATATTCTTGAATACATAAAAGAATTCCGTGGGCAATGGATTTACTAGTAAGGAGCTAAGGCTTAGAAATGATACTACTAATCTTTTTTAAAATGCCTTAAAAGAATATAGCAAATATTCTGCTTAGAATATTGAAGAGGAAACTTGAACTCAACCATACCTTTGCTAGTCAGACTCCACGAATACCTGAGAGCAACCAGAATATTGGAGATAATCCATCTCCCAAAAGCTATAGAATATATTACTAAATTCCTTTCATCTTGCCAATGAAGACCAGGGTGGCAAGAAAATACTTGTTCAGAGAGGATACTATTGCCTTATTTTAAAAGTGTGTGCTTTTCAACTGTGAGCCTTCTAGTCAAACCTTACAGATCTCTGCCTGGGTATTGGAAATGTTGAATTTTCACTCAATGACCATCTTAAACGTTTTAAAGGTGATGCCTTAAATTACAGGACATGATTGATTATGCTGGAAATAAATGTGTTTGATCTGAAGTGTACCAAATTCATGCTTGGAAAGGCTTAAATAATAAACATCACTCATGTCAAAGCAGCTCTTTGTATAAGGGAATTTGTATGACACATATATGACTCCTTAGTATTGCAGTGTAATACATATAGAATATATTCTATACATTAATTTGTTGTTAGTCTTCCAAAACCAGATGTGTATATATATCTATACACATACAAACCTGAGAGGAATAAAACAGCATATTTTTCATTATTTTAGATTGTAAATGGCAATTTCCCTTCCTAAGAAGAAGCAGGATACATTTCATTTCAGCTGGATGAAATAATCTCCCATATTTCTCTAATGTTTTAAAGTCTTGCTGGTCTCTTGATTTTTTTTTTCTTAACCCTTCTGTTATCTGTGGAAACATTGTACTGTGCAACTCGATGCTTCAACAACATTATTCTTGTCTTATTCTTTTAAAATAGAAATAATTCCAGAAAGTACAAAGTCAAACACATGCAGAGGAAGCAAAAGAATGAATAAATAATAATTTGTAACTATAATAACATCAGAGTTGGAGCTCATTGAGAAACATCAGCAGAATAATTTTATGACAATCAGTTTATGTAACTAAAACTTCATGTTGAAATGTTTTCAATATTATTTTCATCCAGAAAAAATAATCATTGGATAATCTGGTTCATGATTAATTTTTCAATAGAACAGAAGAAGCGAAAGTGATTTTGTGCCACATCAATAGTCTAGTGGATAGACTCACTTGGCAACTTCAGACTTTCAGAATCTCAGACAGAAACAGAAGGAATGAAATTCTCTGCTACAAGTGAATGCTTCAACTAACCTGGTTTGTTTCTCCCAAAATACCTTCACCTCATGCTGGTGTAGAAGAGGATTTTTAGGCTTCAAAATTTTTCACATGATAGAAAATCTTTTACAACTTTCTCTGCTGAAAATTCCCTTGTTAAGATAAATACTTATATCTTGAATTTTAAAGCATGTAAAATTGAAGGCTAAGGTAAAGGTAGGCAACTTTCAGACGAAAAACGTTACCAAAAAAATCTTCCTATAGCAATTTGTTAGTGATCATTATCCAAACTCTATAGTGACTGTAACACTTTAGAAATATATGATGGACCATATGGAAGCAGAAGAAATTCAGAATGATTTTTCTTAAAGTATTTTGTGTAAGTCGCTCACTTACATTCTTTGAAGTCTCTTTACTTTTCTGAGACGTTGATCTCAGTACCTCCTATGTGCTGCATTTTTATTATACAGGCTGTCAAAGGCTAGGGACCTCAGGGCTGAGGCTAGAGAATGCATTAGATTTCATTCAGAACCACCACAGAATGCTGATGGAAGTCTACTGAGAGCCTGACACTTTTGCTAAGCTTTTCATGTTCAAAACAAAACAAAACAAAGCAAAATCCTGACCAACTTCAAGCCCGTTATTTGTTAAATAGTAAACAAGATTTACTTCCCCCCCAAAAAATATTAAAAAAATTATATTAAAACATACTTCCAAAACTTAAAAATAAAAGATGCGGAAATATAAAATAGGTTTTGTTGCTACTGACTTCACTTTGAAGAAGTGTTCCTACCTAAGTAAGGAAGAGAGGTTTGCCAGGGGCAATTATAGGGAAATATTTAAACAGAAAGTGGATTTAGAACGTAAAAATTAGCTTATAATGTTTAAATTATAGCAAGAGAAGCAGAAATCCCATGGATTTTACATAGCATTCAAGTCCTCAAATGCAGTTTCTGGCTATCATAGGCAAACCAAGGCAATAATGAATTCAGGATAATTGACGAGGAAATGAAAGCTTTTAAAGTTGATGGACTGATAAAAGGAGACTCTCAAGCCTTTAGATGGCAAGGAAGATCAGTGGCTTGAAATAACTTCTTATAAAAGCAGATCATCTGGACAGTGGCATCAGATCATTTATGATAAGGAGTCAGAGGTAGAGTGCTGCCAGACATAAAGAACATGTCTTCAGATGCCTGAAGAGAAGCTATTGTATATCTGTCACTTTTGAAAGTGAAATAAATTGTCCTGTCTTTTTTGTTCATTTCTCTAAAATTCTGAACCAAAAAGCTATCTTCTTTTATCTAAAAAGGGATTTACTTCCAATGCTAACAGTTTAATCCTAAAGACACTTTCCACCATATGTTTATTTAAGATGCAATTGCCAATTCCAATGCATTGATATTAAAATTATTTTTTCTCTTAAAATATTTATTCAGTAGTTAGAACTCTGCAAGCAGTTAATTTATATCCTGAGGTTCCCTTGACTTCAAAATAATGTACGTCTATCAAGAGACTGGAAATTGTTTTGTATGTTCTTGATAATAATTTTATTGCTAAAAATACTGAGCTGATACAGAATTGCTGACCTTAAGGAAATAAGTGAATTTCCTCATTTTTCCCTCAAGCTGTGTCAAGAGTATGGGGTCACTGCTTAGAAGTAGAAACTGTGGAAGTATTAGAAGTGTATATACATTTCTATATATGGCTGTGAAGGTGTCTGGAAAATTTCTATTCTCTAGGTAAAGCGATTCAGTTATTAGTCAGAGTATCTATCCCAGAGTCCTGCCACACTAAGTACCTCAGAACAATGAAAGAAACTAGGGAATGACCCTCTCTGCCTCTCTCCTCATTTCCCTTCCCCTGTGCAATCAGATTTCCACCACTACCTGATGGTTACTGGGTGGTACCACCAGAAGCAGCTGGAGACATGAGAGCCTGGAAGATTTTTTCCCAGATCTGAAATTCTGGAAATCTGTTTTGGATGGTATATATCACATGACAGTACTGCCTGCATCTACATTAAATTCTGACAGTACTGTTCATCTAAGGGTTTATCATAGCTGATATGATTAGGCATGACAGAATGATAGACATTTTTAGCTATACTGGAATAAGCAAGCTCAGTTCTGCCTCCAGTCTCTCCAGCCCTGAATGCCTCTGCATGGGACAACTGCAATTTCTTTCCTTGGCTGTTTATGTGCCTTTGCCACTTTAAATATACATAAGGAAAACTTGTAATATGGTTTGATAGCTTGCTGAGCACCTCGTGTAGAAAGGGTCAGTCAATTTTGCCATTGAGACTGGCACATAAAACTGCAACATATTAAGATTCCTCTTTGTATTGCATCACTAATTCTTTAACATATAATAAGAGGTGATCTGAAATACAGCTGAAGATTAATTCATATTCATTATAATGATAGAATCCTAGGTTGGTTTGGTTTGGAAGGAACCTTAAAGATACCCTAGTTCTATTCCTCCAGCTGTGGACAAGAGCACCTTCCTGTAGACCAGCTTGCTCAGAGCTCCATCCAGACTTATTTATATTCTCAAACAAGATGGGATTTTTTTTCCTCTACCTACCATTTAGGGGGCAATAAAGCCAGTCTTGCAGTATAAGGATTGCAAGTGTAGTATGTACAAAAATAATTCAAACAAAAAAGAGCAAATATTTCCCAGATGCTTTTTGGTTATGTGGCTGTAAAATACTGCTGTACCCTACATCTCTTCCTTCTATAAATAATGCTATGTACAATAATAGTTATCACTCATCTCAGATAAGGTTTGCTAGCATAGATACAGGGGTGTTAAACTATTAACAAAGATAAAGACCAAAGCACTTAGAACTAAATCCAAACCCCAAGAAGATACTGAGATAGGGGCTTGAGTAATGAATAAGATGAATCAGAATCATTTGTTTGCATGCACAAATGCAATGGAATTGGTATTGCAGCACCTGTGTGAAATGAATTGAATAACTTGAAGAATAAGATGCAACTTACTTAAAAAGGACAGAGAAAGCAAAGTGGGAAGCAAAGCAGCACCCTATGAAAACAGTGTTAGCTGTTATTAGCACTATGCTGGTTTGGGCTGAGATAAACAATGTTCTTCATAGCAGCAGGTCTGGGACTGTGTTTTGGATTTGTGCTGAAAACTGTGTTGCTAACACAGGGATATTTTTGCTATTGCTGAGCAGTGCTTGCACAGAGTCAAGACCTTTTCTGCTCCTCACTCCAGCCCATCAGTGGGGAGGCTGGGGATGCACAAGGAGTTGAGAGGGGACACAGCCAGGACAACTGACCCTGAGTGACTAAAGGGATGTTCCATAACATGTGGCATCATGCTCAGCATATAAAACTGGGTGAAGAAGAAGGAAAGAGTTCAGAGTAATGGTGTTTGCCTTCCCAAGTCACCATCAGGCATGACAGAGCTCTGCTTTCCTGAAGATGGCTGAACACCTGCCTGCCCATGGGACGTGGTGAATAAATTCCTCATCTTGCACTGCTTGTGCATGCAGCTTTTGCTTTACTTATTAAAGCATTTTCATCTCAACCCACAAGTTTACTCCCTTCAAATTCTCTCCCTCATCCCAATGGCGTAGAGGGCAACAGAGTCTTCATGGGATTTAGCTGCCTACTGGTGTTAATCCACTACAGTTATTCATAGCTGACAAGCAAATGATCCTTGAAAAGATTATGGATCACTAATCAAATGCATAACTAAGGTTCAGAGAATATTGATACCAATCCTTGCAGTCATCTACATAAAAAGTGAAAAAAGTGATACCACATCAGCCTTTATTCTCAGTGAAACATTCCAGGTGCTTCACCCTCTGATGTGACTCATTTCATCCAAGTCTGTATGAGTCTCCTAACTTAGGAACAGTTTCATTCACTTAAGAGAAATTCCAAATTCATTTCATTATGATCACCAAACTAAAATTACTTTGCAGCGAGGGTTCTTGTTTTGAATATATTTGCTATATGCAAGTGGAAAAAGACAGTAAAAGGCATTACATATGTTTGGCACTTAAAAATAACATTTTCACAAGTCTAGCAGGAAATTATAAGTTAAATCAACTGATTTTGTGAACAGAAAAATGTAAATTCCAACTGAAATTATCACATATTTCAAAAATTTGTAATTAAGAAACACTAATGTTTGCATTGACTCAGAGCATTCTAAAGAAAAAAAAGGCATTAAAATAATAAAAAATAGCATGTAGCAAATGAAGACTGGAATCTTTTATCAGTGACTATATATTAAAAGCTAGGGAAACAGAAGGCCAAATGATAAAATATCTCACTTTTAATTTGGAAGATGTAAGAAAATATATCCTAGTAATGGTAAATGGCAAATAACTGCAGCACACAGCACATAGAAGTATGTAATAAACATAGCTCCTCAATATTTGGGAAAAATGTGGTGATAAACACATTAGGTAGAATAAGAATTACCTTCCACTTCATCAATAATTCCAGATGACAGTGCCTTCCTTAATTTAGTAGTTTAAAAATTGTTGTTCAGATATATTTCACCTGATCATTTTATGAGAGCTCGTTGAGGAGTTTTCTGCATCATTAATACAGGTTTTCAACAAGCCTTAAACCTTTACAAGATATTTATTTAGCATGAGACTAAGCATTTAAATTAAAAATAAATGGAACATAATAACACTGTAAACATTGGTTGAAACCAGTTTTCAGAGCGTTATGAATTTTCACCTGTTACTTTCAGTCGGATTCAACTACTGTATTAAATTCAACAGAAAAGCACTAGAAAATCTTAGAGGCACTTTCTATCTCCATCACTGCAGCTCCTTACCTTATGAAAGGATTAAAACCATGTGAGAAGATTAAAATCTGTTTTAAAGTTCAAAATTTCAAAGTGTAAAATCCAAAGCCTTGCATTTAGGAGTAAAAAAAAAAAAAAAAAAGAAGAGAAACTTTCCCAAATTATCTCTTGCATTACATTTCATGGTCTATAAGCAAAAGTATTGCATGAAAACGAGACCCTAACTTCACATGGTTACAATTCTCTAAGAAGTATTTTCACTGGAAAAGCATTTATATATTTATATTCAGCAACATCTGCCAATAATTAACACAGACAGATTTAAAAAATACCTTTGGCTATTGCTTGCAGCAGAAGACAGGGGTAACCACAGAGCACAATCTGTGGCTTGACTTAACTTTGCAGTCATGAGCTTGTAGTGACACAGCTGACTTTAAATATGACATGTTACAAATATTGTTAGTGATTGAGGCAGCTGTTTGTCATCCTTGCCAGCAGCCTAAGCTGGCACTTAACTTGTCTTAACATGAAGCTGTCTGTGCTATAGAGTTATTTTCTCCCCACTTTTCTGTCAGACCTTTAAAACTGATCGATTTTTACTCCAGTGCATTGTTATCCTCTGTACTCACTGTTGCCTCTACATCCAAACGCTTTGAACACTCTGAAGGTCCAACATCTCCTACTAACTGCTCAGATTCCTAACTTTGCTCCAGTAGCAGGAAGAACTCATCTTTGTACCACAAGTAATAGGATCTGTGAATGCAAATTATCTACATCTTTTGTAACTATGTCAGAATGAACATCGTAGTCTGATCTCAAAATTACAGAATGTGTTTCTAGTTGGAGACAAGGAAGAGCTTCCACACAGAATGGAAGCTTGAAACTTAGTGTTTTGCACAAGAATGTAAAAAGACCTTCTGTTTTAAAATCAGAATCTCATGTATTTCAGAATCATTAATTACTGAATCATTAGAGCAGTTACGAAGGATGTAAGAAATGATGAACTGTCCAGTTCTGTAAGATACAGGGAAAGATTTCAACCTGAGTCTAAAAAGCGACTATTTAACCACAGGATCAGTGACTATCTCATGTTTGGGTTCCCAATAGGTACTCCTGGACCTGCACTGGCTTTCATTCATTGGTCTGAGGAAGTCTGATTAAAAAGAACAAAATTGAAATTTATAGAAAGATATCCCAGGTGGTTTGCACAAAGCTGAATCTGGGAATTCGAAAAACTGAGAGTATTAGCAATCTTATTCATTTGATTCTCTATCTCAGATGCTTTTGTGGCCACTAGCTCGAGCAACATGCAAACCTCACTGTGCTGGTACCACAGTATTTCTGAAGAGATCATTCAAAACACTTCCATGCACAATGGTTTTTGTCGCAGAACTGCATTGCTTTGTGGTACTGTATTGAATCATTTTGGATAATATCATTCTCATGCCTCTTAAACAGCAAACAAAGGGTCGAAGTGCTCCATGGCTTTTTGACAATTCCTTTTTAGAATCTCCTAAATGCCTCAGCTCATTCCCCTCCTTGTTTTCCCTCAAGCAAAATGCATGTGGCTGCAGCTGTAAAATTTCACTCACTGCCACTGTTGTCACAGCTAAGTCTTTCAGTTAAATTTGATTACGAGTCATTTCTGAGATGCCAATCAGAAGGGCAATATACCAAGAGGATTAACACATGTAATAGCCATGAAAACAAGAATGAAGGACTATGTTTTTATTCTATCATTAGTTGACTAACCTTTTCTTACATTATCCTACTTCCTCCTGAGCACTCATACCCTCAGTATTTAGATATGGTTCATTATGATACCAAGCCACAATCCCCTTTACAAGTACTCTCATTTCTGTTCTACTAGACAGTTTACATACACATTTTGTAATGGAATAAGGTCAAAGTACATTTCAAAATGGAGTTAAGTAAACAAAACTGCATCATAAAACCCTAGACTTGAGTGCTGTGGAACATACAGGCACATTGACCCTGCAAAGTAACCTCAGTTGGTCTTAGGGTATTTTATCTACATTAGTTCAGGTTCTGTTCTGCCCTTATCATAAGAGTAGCTGAAATTCTTGTTGAAAATTAAGGAACAGAACCAACAGCAAGTAACCTGCTTTATGCATTACCATCTTCCAAACTCAGATCCAGTATGAAGTGTGGAGAGGGAAGAGAACAGGATAAACAAACATGTGGAGAAGAGTACCATTAAATATAACATACATATTGCACCATGTTCAATAGACATGACACTTTGAGACAACTGGAATCATTAAAAAAACCAAACCAAGCCCATAGCATAAAGCTGCAAGAACTGGATAAGCACTAGCTATGGCCCAGAGATGCTGTGACTGAAAGATCCCAGGCAAGATACTTCAAGTCTTCACCCTTTAGTTCCTTTCAGCTTCATATCTACCTTATTTATTTTTGAGCTTCTTGCCAGGAACAGTCACATACCCCAGCTTTGTATAACACACAGGACAGAGATGCTGAAATTTAATCCCACTGCCCTCATTATTCTCATCTTGGTAAGAAAATGCTACATTATATCTACTAATATTTCAGCCAAAGTACAGTCTGTAGCAGTGGAGATTTTGGAAGAACTTCATCCCATGACCTGAGAGCTGTTCAGTACATCCTGTGAGATAATTAATGCTCTCAATTCCTGCTCACTGAAAATCCTGAAGAAGCTGAAGAAATTGGTCATTTTGCAGGAAACACCCAGTACCTTTGCATTGTTAGGTCTTGAAGCAGTATCTAAGAAACACCTCTTGTTTCCTTCTGGTAACATTAGCTTGCGTGTTAAGGACATGCGATTGTTAATGTTGATGACATAAAATAAAATAAAAGCTCAATCCAATTTAGAAAATAGATTATTCTTGGTTGTGTTCAAGACAGTACATTAGGAAGGTCTGGAACAAGTTGTTGAAATAATTTAATGAGCCATAGTGGGAGTTAAATATTTCAGTATTTTTCAAAATGAAGCCTTTTCTGATTGTTCAGTGGAAAGAGCTTGTGGGGTTTGCATTTGTATTTCAGACTGGACAAACTCAGTTTGTCTACAATATCCAGGATGACCTTATTTTTTTTTTTTTCTCCTTTCCATTTAAGAAAATATATTGATTTGTACAAAGGCAAAAAAAGAACAGACATCTGCTACATATTACTCAAACAACGCAGGGCCCAGAATTATTGTGTCTGCATACAAAATACTAGAAGCAGATACAAAATTTAAAGGTTCAGAAGAGCAGAAAGTATGAAGTAATGGTAACATATCAATTGCAGAAGGACTGTAAAGTGGAAAATAAATTTTTACAGACATTTAACCTATTGCTTTAAAAGGAAGACAGTTTTACCAAGACATCAGATAGATAATTTAATCTCTTTTTGCCCTCAGTTTCACTGTATAAATAGAGATAAACCTGTACTTCAAACTATTTATAGGTCTTCAGAGGAAGTACTTGTTCTGTCTTGAACCGTCTTGGATCAAAAAGAAATCTAAATTCTGGGCTTCGATTTACTATTATTGCTATTTTAATGAGGCTAAACTGAAAACATTTGTAGTCTAACTTTTGAAAGCTGCAGGGTTTGTCAAGCCTCCAGTATTATACAACATCTCTCCTAGCTGCCAATACAGACAGATGTAAAAATTTCCTTGTGTTGGTTCATTTATACCTTGAAACAGGCAGATGTCAGGGGAAAGCATGAGGGCAGAACTCATAATCTTGCTGACAGCAATGTTAACATTGCTCCAAAAATTCAATATGAGCCTAATTCTGCTTCCATTAAAGTAAGTCAGACTTCAGCTTTGACTGGAATGGATGTAGAAATAGGGCTTAGGGGAGACCATCCAAACAGCTCTTGGAGAACAGTGGCATTTCAGGTTTTGAATCCTGGTCTGACTACTCATTGTGAAATAAAGTAATTTTCTTTAGGTTTTACTAGATGCTGATAGCAGTTTATCACACATTGCCTTTCACAGATGAGTATGTCCACTTATTTGGTGAACCTAAGTTTCTTATTTCCAATCTAGTGTACTTATCATATGCCAACATTCCACAGCACAGCCAGACCCAGTCCAGTTCTGCCATCCTCCTAACACTCCTTAACGTGACAGCAACTCTCAGCCCACATCCTTCTTCCCTCCTTCAGCCAACTTTGATACAAGGCAAACAGGCTTCCCCCACAGTGTCAGTTTATAATTATGTTCAGAGTTTCCGATCTGTTTCAACCCAGAATTTTTAGCCATGGAGAACAACACGTGCCAGAAGCAGCCATGAAAAAACCCAGGCATTCAGAACAAAGACTGATCTCCATCACCATACAAATATCTTGACCTTTATCTCCCCATGGCACATATTTGTAGATTGTAAATATATTTTGACCTGGAAGATATCTTGATATGGAAGAATTTTTAGGCTTTAGGTTTTTCTTTTCCTCCTTTTAGTGGGCAAATCCATGTTACTCGTGCTACTTACCAGGGTTCCCCTCAGGAAACTTTCTTCCCTCAGATTGAAATAAGATATCTAATTAAGGTCAGGATACTTAATGCTTCTTCTGTCAACTATAAGGATCTATAAGAAAACTCTCTTCAAGAGGTAAAAGCACTGCCATTACCCCTTTAGAAAGGTATTTGTATTTAAACACCCTCCTCTACCACTATTTTCTGCTTCACATCAGCAGCCAGCCTAAAGCACAGTGGTCCTCAGCCTCCTCATGCCAGGTGCAGTCTCTGTAGAGCAAAGACTTCACAACCTCCTTGCATAACAGCTAAGTACACACTTAGGGAGAAAAGACAGCTTTTGCTGGTCAGATTAGAGGAATTGATAAGAAAATGTCCTCTTTTGCCTGATCTTGGTGAGGGGAATGTTTGTTTTGTTTCAACATCATTGTCTGAAACTGTTTCTGGGCTTGTGTTTTCTCTTTCCTCATCTGACTGTAAATGTATCTCTAGGACATTTTCACATTTTGATGACCAAATTCTTTATTCCAGAAAATCAGCATTCCCTCTCCCAAGCATTCCTGATTAGTGCTTCTGAGGCTCAGCCCAAATCCCTCAAAGTCGCACAAAGGTAACTGGAAGAAATCAACTTTGACACCAAAACTAGGAGTCATCCCTAAGCTTTGTGACTTATCAGAGCAAGGAAACTCTCAGGTTCCCATTTCATTGAAATTCCACTTCTTTCATTAAAGATGAAAGAACAGAACAAGTATCTTCTATTTTTAAGTTCTTTCTATAACAAACATCCTTTTCGTATCTCCTTTGATTATACTGCTGTCCCCATTTACCCACAAAAGGTAGAAAAGAATAATCTCAGGCACTTGCAAAACATCTCCCTGAGAAAGTCATACTTTTAAAATGTATTTATCTGCAAACACTGTAAAGTAAGAGCTAATACTGTATTAAATAGGAAAATAAGCAACAAAGGATCTACAAGAATTTGTCACTCTTGACAGAAGATATTTACTAAGCAAGGAAGCAAATTAATTTCACTTGGGAATTCAGTTACATGTTTTTATCTGAGGTTTTAGTGTTGATGGTTCAGGTTTTGCAATTTGTAAAAAAAAAATAAAAATCTTATAGCATCTGCACAGCACTTCCTTAAGTATTGATTAATTATAAAACAAGAATAGCCAGAGGGCATCAATTTTCTGAAAATCAGGAACAAATTCATAGCAGGAAAACTCTTACATTATTTATTTTCTGACCTCAACAAATATTGTATGAGATATATTTTCTTTGCTTTTTTTAAAAAATACATATTTTTAACACTAACATTTTTGCTTTCTATATGTCTAAAATATTTAATGAATAAATATGTCCTGAAGTTTCTGGCTGCCATTTAGCTTATCTACAGTGAAGCACTACAAAGGATGTTTTCAGAAAGAGGTATATTATGGACTGGGAAATGTTCTGTACTTTCTGCTTTGAAAAATTTGTTCTATCAGCAACATGCATTGCAATAATTATTCCAAAGTGTTACCCTGAAGCATGACAAAATCGTAATATGGAAATGTTCATCCATCACAGTTGGTTTGAGACTCTGATAAGACTGAAACTGATAGCACTGACAAATTTGTCACAATGAGTCATAATGTTAAATACTGAAATAGCACCTCAGTTTTGTTCTTTGTTCAAATGCTGCTTGCTGATGTTCCTTCTACAAATTTCTTTTGTTTTGAGCTATCCAAGATTCTGCTGAAAATTCTGTGCTGATGAACTACATATGAATCAGAAAACAGAATTATTGACAGGATCTCATAGATTGTATAATGAATAGTATAAAAAGAGAAATCCAGATGGAATATTAGAGAGAAAATGGTAAACAAAGTGAGGTGGAGGAATTACAGATATTAATACATACATGAGTATGAAAAATTGATACACCTGTATATAATGTTCTTCGTATTTTTATATAGCTACATAGAATCACAGAATCATAGAATTTAAGGGTTGGAATGGACCTTACAGATCATCTAGTCCCCACCCTCCCTGCCCTGGGCAGGAACACCTCCTCACTAGATCAGGTGACTCAAGGCTCATCCAACCTGGCCTTGAACACTGCCAGGGTTGGGGCAGCCACAGCCTCCCTGGGCAACCTGGGCTGGGACAGTAACACCCTTAGAGCAAAAAACTTTCTCTCACATCCAACTTAAACTTCTCGTCCTTCAATTTGAACTCATTATCCCTTGTCCTGTCGCTGCAGTTCCTAACACAGAGTCCCTCTCTGGCTCCTTGTAGGCCCTTCAGATATTGAAAAGTTGCTCTGAGGTCTCCATGCAGTTTTCTCTTCTCCAGGCTGAACAGCCCCAACTTCCTTAGCCTGTCTTCACAGAGAAGATGCTCCAGTCCTCTTATCAAATTCATGGCCCTACTGTGGACTTGCTCCAGCATATATAACTGCAAACTGGTACCGAGCTACAAGAGGAAATTTGTCTAACATGAGATCCATAAAATTGAGTCAGTAGTAATGTACAACTAGGTCATTAAAAGATGAAGCTCTACACAGCACCATAAATGTATAATGCCTCCTTGAGTCAAATATAAGACATTTTCTTAGACAAATATAAGACATTTCTTATTTCTGGGCCATAATCCCAGAATCTGGGGAATAGAATAAATTCTGTAAATTCCCAGAAAGATCTGTAGCCCTACCTTCAAGCTTGGAGAGAAAGGCCAAAGCATGCACATCACAAGGATGTTCAGGATGAATGCATTCCTGAGAGGAAATGTGCTCAGCACAAGTCAAAGAGAAAAATGCATTTTAAAAATAAAGTCAAAGGAGTCTTGGATTGTGACCTCAGTGAAGCAAAGTGAACAAAGGTTATTGGATAGATGACAAACCTGAAACCTTGTGTGGATTCTACGGGATGAATGATACAAATTAGTGTTCACACTACTCTGTAAAGTGTAATATATGTGATATGCTAGAAATGTGTCTATCAAAAGTATATTACAGCACCAAAAGAATTAAATCTGTGTTACACAAACTGCTCTGACAATGGACAAGATGGAGAAATTAATCTCAACAGTGCTACAGTCATATCAGTTAGCTACAGGTACAAAAGAGTGATCCAGAAAAAGGGACTCCTTCATGGCTGAAGTTACAGATGCTAAGGAGGGTAAGCAAATATCTCTGAGATAACAGTCAAAAGAGTTTGACTCCCTTGTTAATGTGAGAAGCTCCCAGAATTCCACTGACAACATCACTTGGTATCATGACTTGGAGAAGATGAATAAAGACGTATCTTGGTGGCAGATCACCAAAGCAGACAACATATGAGATGCTTATTTAGCTCCAGATTAGTGAGAAAAAAAAGTAAACAAATAGACAAACAAAAAAACGCCACAATAAAACCCCAACAAACAAATTCATCATCATTTGACTCGGCTGTCCTAATTATTTTATGGAAAACTTGCTTGAGTCATATATTAACCTTTTCTTTATCAGTATACTACTAGCTTTCCCCTGCTACTTACATTTATGCACCTGTGCAAAGCTTCAGCAATTATTGAAAAGGCCAGAAAAGAAAAACAGACTATCTGTAATACTGACTTGCAAAGTACATTCTCCAGCTGTCAACTCATTGACTGGTTGATCATTAAAGCTCTCCCAGTGGCCTCAGGTACATGTTCAATCGGAGAGGAAACAGAATTAGCCTTACAGATAGAAACACTTAGTGTGAAAGAAGAGATTCTCATCATGCTTCAGCAAGTTTTATTGTATTACAGTGAGTGATTTTACTTTACCTAACTCTAGATATCTGTGCTAAGTCACACCAACAGATCAGCAGATTGTTTAGCATGGGAGTTTCAGAGATTCTTAGCAGACTGAAAAATACTAGCACTGACAATTCATTCTTGTCTATATCCCTGAGGACACTATTCATCAAAATAAATGCCATCATATTTATGCTGCTTACATTAAGATTGGAAGAGATCCAAGACTGTAATGTGCATTTGGGCCAGAGGAACAGAAGAATAACTGTAAGGAAAATACATCCCCCAACAAAATGGGAATGAAATACCTTTATCTGATGTTAGTTTTAAATTTCATCTGATTAGAAACAGTTACGAACAATTAAATGAATCAAAACTGCAAAAAGGGTTTCAAATGCACACAACTAAAGATAATCTACTCACATTTTGATATCACCATGGTATTCAGCTATTGTCTGTTATATGGTTTGTGAGAAATTATAATTGAGACAACTTCTATACCATCATGAACCCAAAACAAACTGCTATTACAAAGCAGTTACATTTCAGAAAGGGATGGCAATCAGAGTTAGTTATGTTCACAATTTGTTCTGATCACTTCTGCTACTCATATATATCCATTTGATTTTCCACTGCACTTTCCCTTTTGTCAAGTGATTTGAAATATATCAGCTGCTCCAATCATATTGTCATCATTTCATTTTACAATGCAACACAGCATGATGTAATGGAACCTAAACAATTCTACACTGTGTGGCTGCACAAAGAAGTTCTACAGTATTTTTTGAAACTGGGTCTTTAAGACTCCCAGAGTATATATCTAACCCTTTTGTTTGTTGGGGTTTTTTCAGTACCATGCATCAGAGACAGATTCTCCACAACACCAGGAGGAGAGGACAAGACACTTTTCTCCTGCCTCAAGCAGCTGTAATTTCAAAGTGAAAAAGTCCTGGTTCTACTGGACTGAATTATTTAGTCATCAGAATCTAAAACAAAGAGGTTCTATAGAGATGGAAAAACATGTGGGTTGAATGACAAACAAAGTCTTATTTACTGAATGTATTAAAAATTGTTTTTCCAGACACATTTCATCAAAGCGAAGCTCCATTCCTGGGAAAACAGCTATATTCACAATCAAGACAGATGTACAAGTCATGTGAAATAAGGCTGCCACTGGACTGAATTATTTAGTTGTTTGCTAGAAACTTGATCAAATTCAGCCTCCGTGTAAACAGACAAAATTAAATGGGACACAGTTTGAGGTGTTCTACATCCTGATCGAATTTGATCCTCTGTGTGCATTGGATCTTTGGAAATGCTAGTGTAAGAATGTTGTCCTTGTAGGCAATGTAAACTTGTGGGTATATTTTAGATTAAATAGGCCATAAGACTCAATAGCATAATTCAGAAGAAAACAATAATCAGTCATTTATGCATGAAGGAGCTTGAATTTCCAATGTGGTCAATCTTTGAGAAGTCTTTTGACAACTAAATCATAGAATCATAGAATCATAGAATTTAGGGGTTGGAATGGACCTTACAGATCATCTAGACCCAACCCCCTGCCCTGGGCAGGGACACCTCCTCCCTAGATCAGGTTGCTCAAGGCTCATCCAGACTGGCCTTGAACACCACCAGGGTCAGGGCAGCCACCACATCCCTGGACAACCTGTGCCAGTGTCTCACCACCCTTAGAGTAAAATCTATTTTCTTACATCTAACCTAGACTTCCCCTCCTTCAATTTGAACCCATTACCCCTCGTCCTGTCACTGCGGTTCCTAACACAGAGTCCCTCTCCAGCTCCTTTGTAGCCCCTTCAGATATTGAAAAGCTGCTCTGAGGTCTCCACACAGTCTTCTCTTCTCCAGGCTGAACAGCCCCAACTCCCTCAGCCTGTCCTCACAGGGGAGATGCTCCAGTCCTTTTAGCAGCTTTGTGGCCTCCTCTGGACTTGCTCCAACAGTTTCATGTCCTTCTTATGTTGAGGACACCAGAACTGTGTGCAGTATTCCAGGTGGGTCTCACAAGAGCAGAGTAGAGGGGAAGAATCACCTCCTTTGACCTGCTGCTCACACTCCTTTGGATGCAGCCCAGGATTCCATTGGCTTTCTGGGCTGAGCTCACACTGCAGCTCATGGCGAGTTTCTAATCCACTGTCACTCCCACGTCTTTCTCAGCACTTCTGGTTTCCATTACATCCCCACTCAACCTGTAGGTGTGCCTGGGATTGCCACAGCCCAGAGGTAGGACAATATAAAATTGTACAGGTCTTAAATCATTGTCAAAAAAGTTTTGAAAGAAGGGTCCAAAGTCAGTCGTTTTAGAGAGTCCACTAAAGAAAACAGAATACATTTTACCACCTCCCTAAACTAACTTGACACAAATAGTGTGGGAGACACTGCAGGTGACTCAGTTGCTAGTGTAGCAGAAAGACACATGCAGTTCCGGCTATCATTTTTATTCCCAGTGGTGATTATCTGAAGCTGTAGATAGCGACAAAATTTAGTCTCTTGTTGGCTGGAACTTTGAAAACCTCCAGTTTGCTAACAGTACGTGCAAATGTTGCAGTTAAAGGGAATGCAGTGCTTCAAAACTGAGAAGCTTTTCCCAAGCATCCGTTTTCTCACCATGTGGTAGACGAGTTAGTACTTCTTTTACAGAAGATATTCTAGCACTACAGATTGCCTATAAGAAAAGAATATATTCTCAGCTATGAAACTAGTTGTAGAAAATACCAACCATCACCTCAGGGTCAAAATACCACTGAATATGCCAATTCTTGATATGCATATAGCCAGACTGGGCCGAGGCTTTCACAATGCTCTCTAAGGATGACACTGTTACCTCTATTTTTTTGACACAAAATAAAATTATCCTGCTGTCCCAAGAACAGCACAACTGCTGGGAGTGAGAGGAATGACCACGAGGACTATAGCATGACATACTTAATATCTGTAATTCTGCATTATTCCCTACTATGCATAAAGAGGCCTGTTCTATGGAAGTAATAATTAGAGAAACTGCATTTTAAACCCAGCATAATTCTATTGTATGTATACAATTTTTTGCCACTAATGGATATTTTAGCATCTCTGAGTTTCATTTGCTCTTCTCTCATCTAATTTTAAAGATCCACTGTACATGGCTTCCTGTATACCTGTTCACAAAGTTCATAAGGACTGGAGCATCTGCCCTGTGAGGACAGGCTGAGGGAGTTGGGGCTGTTCAGCCTGGAGAAGAGACGGTTGTGTGGAGACCTCAGAGCAGCTTTTCAATATCTGATGGATACTGAAGGAGCCAGAGAGGGACTCTGTGTTAGGAACTGCAGTGATAGGACAAGGGGTAATGGGTTCAAATTGAAGGAGGGGAAGTCTAGGTTAGATGTAAGAAAACAGATTTTACTCTAAGGGTTGTGAGACACTGGCACAGGTTGCCCAGGGAAGTGGTGGCTGCCCCAGCCCTGGCAGTGTTCAAGGCCAGGCTGAATGAGCCTTGAGCAACCTGATCTAGGGAGGAGGTGTCCCTGCCCATGGCAGGGAGGGCTGGGACTAGATGTTCTGTAAGGTCCATTCCAACTCTTAAATTCTATGATTCTATGATTCTATGTTTGGGAGTTCCTTGTAATTAACAAAACTTTGCCCCTATGGCTATAGTTGGAAACAGTTTCTCATTAGACTGTACCAGTATCATAAAGGGACATTAAAACAGATGTTGGGTCTCTAAAAATCATATACAGTTACAGTGATAGCTGCATATAACAGTACAGTTATACACCAGCATACAAATTACAACAATAAAATCCTCATAAGTCTAAGCATGAACAGGACCTCCACAATCGGATTTTCAGTTGCTGAAGTAGCTGCAAGTTTCAATCATAAGTATCAAATCAGCAATAGAAATCACAGTACAAGGTAAAACCTCTAGTTGTAGACTTCATATATGGAAAGAATGTCAGGAAATTAGAACACAATACTAGTCTTGTATCTGCGTATTGAATAATAAGAGAAATCGTTTGTTTAAAAAATATATGCTACTTCAAAGAATTCTGTTAAAATGAGAATAGCAACAAGGCTGAAAAAATAAGTGAATTATTTGATCAATTGTTTATGTGACATTTTGAGGCTATAACATTTTACACAAATGCAAATTATTGAGACCATAATTGACTGTAATCCCACAGTCAATCTCTTTGTACCAGTTAGGGGATACTGTGCTACTTTCTGGACAGAATAAAAATAAAATGATGTAACATTCCAGTAGCTATTTTACTAACACAATTTCACAAACATTGTGTTGTTTCTTATTCTTGGATAGTACTTCTTTATTTATCTTTACAATGTTGTATTTTACCTATGAATGAAACTTGTATGGGAGGAAAAAAGTGATTTTCAAACAGTTATGAATCAGCCACACAATAAAACAGGACTGTGACCTTGAACAGGATTGTACTTATAGGGAGAAGCATATTGGGACTATCTATTTTCTGTTATGTGTGCATACACTGAGCAGACAGGCTGCTGTCATCTCTTATATACGTGGAATTTTCTGTAATTCACTGTACATGGGCTCTTTCATAGACAAAAAATAAACTTCTGAAAGAGGAAAAAGTTCTTAATAAGCATCAGTCTATGCTTATTACCCATATGTGCAAATGAGAAGAACCAAAAAAATCCTTGTTAAGTCTAGCAAGACTAACATAGAAATAATATATTCCACATGAAAAGCAAATTGATTTTCTTAATGCTTCAATTTTTGAGCTTTATCTAATTACGTTTATCCACTATATGTGGAAAAACTAATAGTCTATTTTGTCATGGGTCACTACAACAAACTCTTCATGAAAACTCAGTCATATGTACTGTGTTTGCAGCTGATTGCCACTTCATGAAATCCACATTATTTATAGAATCATCAAGGTTGGAAGAGACCTTTAAGATCATTGAGTCCAACAGTCAACCTGGCACGACCACTGTAACACCTAAACAACTAGACCATACCACCGAGCACCAGGTCCAGACACCTCTGAAACATCTTCACCTCCATTGAACCTTTTTTCAAACTGTTACATTCAACAGTAGTTCTTTGGCTTTAAAGTATTATATTTGGGATGTTTATGTTCCTCATATGTGTTGCAGATTATATCATAGAAACATAGAATTTTAGGAGTTGGAATGATCCTTATAGATCATCTAGTTCCAACCCCTCCTGCCATGGGCAGAGACATCTCCTCACTAGATCAGGTTGCTCAAGGCTCATCCAGCCTGGCCTGGAACACCACCAGGGTTGGGGCAGCCACAGCCGCAACCTGTTCCAGTGTCTCAACACCCTCAGCAGATCACAATTTCTACTTGTAGGTGGTAATCATTTAAATGTTTTCTATATGTAGGAATGATATTTTAGTGATTACAAATTAAATGCAACTATTATATGTCTGTCAGTGTTTTTGAAGCAATACTACTTACTAATACTACAAAATAATAAATAGGTCTATTTGTGAGATTCATAAAGATTCCTGAATTCCCTTTTTTTTTTTTCTAAGTTGCAATCTAAAATACAAACACTATGAAGGGGCAACAACCCCAATAAAGAAACATAATGCCTACCATATAATGAAAACACTCGAATATTAAATGCAGGATATAGTAAACAGCACATTGCCATGTAAAAGCTCATTTGGTCAAACAAATTATTACATGGAGAAGACTAATACAACATGTCACATACACTGAAGTAGACAGATTTTATAGGATAATTTTAGAAGAATCTATAAAAATAATGCACACTTCTTTTGTACTTTGACAACTGAGAGCACAGAAACTCATGATTGACCAGCTCTTTATAGGCCATTAACAAGAATTTCTCAACTACAGTTTATGATGATCTACAGTATTAAAAGATTTTTTTCCATCTGTGCAGATATTCATTTGGATATTTCTTTATTCATGTGAATTTTCAGGTATGGATTTTAAAAAAGAATTTTACATCATTATGTTAGAGTTGTGAATGTCTCACTCTACAGAGTAGTTACTTGTCACTGTTAAGTATACAAACCTATGGTTGTATCCTACAAAGATAAGTAAATGTGAATCAAAGTAGGTGCAACCAAAACTAAAGTTGCTGGTAGATCCTGGCCATGTAAAACACAGCTCCAGATATCTCAAGAGAAGCTCAGACAGAGCAAGCCAGACAGTCCTCAGTCCTGTGGTGTTGTCAAGAATGATAATACCATATTACAGGCCAGAGGGTCAGGCTCTGTGGAAGAATAGACAAAAGAAGTAAGCATTTAAAGATAGCAATGACTGGTTCAAAGGAAGAGTGGATAAATCTGATAAAACTTTTCTGCAAAAAACCCAATGTATTCCTAAGTCTACAGATCTGCACTGAAATCCTCCATTTGAAAAGTTTCCATTTCAAAGATTGCCTCCCACAAGATGAAGAGGTAAAATCAGGATTAGTGGAACACTTCTAAACAGACACAGACCACAGTCAGCATGAATGTAAGTGCAGGAAACAGTCACCTCCAACTCCAATAAATGCATCTTGAATCTGCCTACCTGAAAGCAACATAAGGCACAAGTAATATAACTATTAATAAACACATACCCAGTAAGTTTGTAAATAGATGTTATGTAGCAAGCATCACAGAACAGATATATACCAGATGTTCAGCCTTCAAAGGCTTAGCCAGCAGGTAAGAACAATATGCACAGCATACATGGCAACTACCCAAATAATTTACAAGTTTGCTTACCAGTTTTGGGATTATGGAACTGCTGGAGCAAGTCCAGAGGAGGTGAAGCAGTTGCTGAGAGGACTGGAGCATCTCCCCTATGAAGACAGGCTGAGAAAGCTGGAGCTGTTCAGCCTGGAGAAGACAAGGTTGCATGGGGACCACATAGCAACCTTCCAGTATCTGAAGGGGCTACAGGGAAGCTGGAGAGGGACTCTTTGTTTTGTTGGGAAGTGATAGGACAAGGAGTAATGGGTTTAAAGTGAAAGGGGAGAAATTTAGATCAGATATCAGGAATCTTAATGTGAAGGTGGTAAGACAGTGGAACAAGTTGCCCAAGGAGGTTGTGGGCACCCAAACCCTGGTGGTGTTCAAGGTCAGATTGGTTGGGGCCTTGAGCAACCTGATCTAGTGGGGAGGTGTCACTGCCCAGGGCAGGGGGTTGGGACTAGATGATCTCTAGTGAAAGGGGAGAAATTTAGATCAGATATCAGGAATCTTAATGTGAAGGTGGTAAGACAGTGGAACAAGTTGCCCAAGGAGGTTGTGGGCACCCAAACCCTGGTGGTGTTCAAGGTCAGATTGGTTGGGGCCTTGAGCAACCTGATCTAGTGGGGAGGTGTCACTGCCCAGGGCAGGGGGTTGGGACTAGATGATCTCTAAGGTCCTTTCAACCCCTTCACATACTATGATTCTAAGATTGGGCAATTACTGAACTGGTTATATCTACCCACAGAGGACAAAAAAATGCCACCATGTTAATCACTGAAATGCTGCACTACTACCTACTTCTATTCAAAGAATACCCACAAAAGACTGACCAGGCTGCTAATCATTAAAGACTAAATTCATCCCCAGTGTAACACCACCATGGTCACAGAACTTGTCACAAGTCATCACACCAGATAAATTTGGCTGAGTATTAAAATGCTCATTACTGTAATTATGATTTTTCTTTATAAAAATTCATTGAGAGTGATCTGAATGAAATTACTCCATCGCTGATTACAGCTCATGAATTTACATTAT
>NW_008684279.1:98554-108577 GCF_000695815.1 Acanthisitta chloris
TGTAAGTGATTACATTGAAAAATGGTAAAACTTAGTAATTGGATGTACAATGCAGGATGCATCAGATTTAAGGCAGTTTGGGTTGATTTTCTTATTTGTAAATCTTGTGATAAATACATACATTTTTCATAAGATAAACATATTTTTCATTACTGCTGAGGTCCTTAAAACACAGCATGTTGAAATATTCTTGCAGTACTGTAGCTACAGCTATATAGAAAGAACCAAAGAATTCAGTCTTCAGAAAACAAAGATTAAATACTCTGAGTGAATAAGTTAAATTTCTCAAAGTATTTCCAAGTCTGCTATGAGAAGTCTTTACCTCTCTCAACTATAAATGTTTGAGAAGACTCTATAAAACTTCAGATAATATCAGTATGCTCCTTAGCCTCTCTCAATGAAGTATATAACTTAATCATTATTTGTTCTGACTGGTTTTTATTTAGCTCAACAGAAGAGTTCAATCTTATCTCATGCAGGTTCTCACCACTCTAAGCAATACTTCTTTGTGAAGTTGAATGAGCAGCATGATTATAACTGTCAGCTGTTACTTGTTCCCTCATTTCTTCCTTCATATTGAATATTTTTTGGTTGTTTTACTTATTTATGATGTGCTGTGATACAGTTATTGACAAAAGCAGAGTTAAAGAGTTTCTCCTAACAGCTGCAACAGAAAGAAATTACTTTTCATGTTTCACCATTTCTAAGGAAAATCAAATAAAGTTCTTCCTTTCCTTATGCCTTAATTTTAGTTTCAAATTCAAATCTCAAGTATTCTTGTACTTTAGGGATGCAGATATCAGCAACACCTTCAAATTCAGCACTCAATCTAAGTCCTAATGTGGGCTCTAAAATGGACCAAATTCACATCCAAATCTCCCCAAAATACTTGATGTGTTCCTGATCAACACATCTTTCCTAACTCCATATATGCTTAATCTCAGCCTAAATTTTGCATGCAGTGATGTTGTTAGAATTGTTCACAAAACGAGCCCTTTTTGCCTTTGTGCTGGTTTGGGCTGAAGTGGAGTTAACTTTCTTCACAGAAGCAAGTATGGAGCTATGTTTAGGATTTGTGCAAACACAGAGTTGATAATGTAGAGATGTTTCTGTTATTGCTGAGCAGAGCTTACACAGCAAGGTCTTTTCTTCTTCCCATACTGCCATGCTATCAAGGAAGTTGAGGGTGCATTGGAGACTGGGAGGAGACACAGTCTGGACAGGTGACCCAAAGTGACCAAAGGGATATTCCATACCATAGGGCATCATGCCCAGTGTATAAAGTGGGAAGAAGAAGGGGGAAGGAGGAACATCTGAAGTGATGGTGTTTGTCCTCCCAAGTCGCTGTTACATGTGCAGCTTTTGCTTTCTCTGTTAAACTGTCTTTATCTTAACCCATGAGTTTTTCTAGCTTTTACCCTTTTGATTTCTCCCCCATCCTGCTGGTGGGGGAGTGTGTGAGTGGCTGTGTGGTGTTCAGTGGCTGCTGGGATTAAACCACGACAGCCTTAAATCCTGAAAGTCTTCTCAGTTCAAATTAGATTTAGTAAGACACACCATCTGACAGTTACAATTAACAAATAATACCTGTAGCTTCATGACAGATCTTAGAAAATCAGATATCTATCACAGTTTCCTATAACTTTGAAAGTGTAAACTTGGTCTGAGTCTTTCATGCAAAAAAGCCACAAAAATAGGAATCAATCAGTCTTCATTTTTTGAGGAGACCCTGGATAACTTTCTTATTTCTTTTCATAAGCCAAATGTTTCTAGAAAACAATGGCAGAAGAAAAACAAACCCTTATTTAGTTGCTTGGTTTTTTAAATTAATAACTAAAACAATGGGAATAAAAACAGCTCTTCTTACATCTTCAGAGACAACCACCAAAACCTTCTCTCCTTGTCAGGCTATATCTTGAGCATCAACCTTCAACATCCACACATCAGACCCTTTTTGTGGCAGTGCAATATTTACAAGGTCAAAGCAGTGGCATCACAAGGTTTACGGCATACTATAAATTAAATCAGGTGTATGAAATTAATGAGAATAAAAGGACTTCTAATATGTTATGCAACTGGGACTCACCAACCTCTGAAGATCACAAGTCTGGTAAGAAACCTTATTCAACGCACCGAGTACACAACAAAACGTGATGGACAACCTGGACATTTATAATCACAGCTTGTGCTAGATGAGTCTCTGAATCATCAGTGAAACACAATAATTCCTTGTAGTAACCAAAAGCTTATCTATTCCATGAGTTCTATGAGTAACTTAGGTCTGTTTATTAATGTATATAAACCAGACACACACTCACCACCCACAGACATCGCAAAGTCCTCCTATTGTCAACAGTCTAATTATCTCCACATGTGTAATAAAGGAAGAACAGACCTTTTTTGTTGGATTATCTCTACATCTATAATAAAGAAACACGGGAGAGAAGAAGAGGTTTTCTTAAACAGGCTCTTTAAAAAGAAACAGCCATTGCTGTGACAAAGTGCTGTCCACTGGAATTCTTTAGGTTATAATTCTCCGTGGTAGCCCAAGATTATCCGCTCAGTGATTTTCATGAGCTTCATAAATCCTTGCTCCATTTTTTATCTAAACCAATTTTTGTTCTTGATGTAAAATTAAGAGGCAAACACACAGAAAACTTCACACGAACACCTTGTATTTCACCTTGATAAAGTGCACCTCAAAGGTCTCTGAAGGAATTTTACACTGAGTTCAAACGTCAAGGTGATTCAAGACAATATTTTACATCTTCTTTTTCTAAAACACACGTACATCAATGTTATTGTGTATAAGTTTATAGCATGTACATTTGCAAGCAAATGCCTCTGAACTGAGTGCCAAAAAACCTGCACTCCCCAGATCTGCAGTTACTGAACAGCATATAAAGGCTCTACATCAGCACCAGCCTCATCAACACTCCTCCTTCCCATATACACAGAGACAGAATTTAAACAGGCAAAATAACAGAGAAAAGGATGCAGCAAAACTGGCCTTGAGAACAAAATGGGATAATTTGAGTAAAGACACCCTGTCAGCCTGTTCTAAGGGGGTTATCCACCTCCCTCTTTTAGAAGTTGACATGATTAGGTGAGAAGATATCTGACTTCTTTGCTGATTCTATTTTTCTGAA
Source organism: Acanthisitta chloris (assembly GCF_000695815.1). Classification (NCBI taxonomy): domain Eukaryota; kingdom Metazoa; phylum Chordata; class Aves; order Passeriformes; family Acanthisittidae; genus Acanthisitta; species Acanthisitta chloris. The sequence continues at coordinate 101,704 of NW_008684279.1, forward strand.
GATAGGCAGAATTATAAGCAGCTATTTAGCTATTTATCTTCTTTTCCTCCCCTCACCTCCTCCCCCTCTAAAAGCACTCCTATGACTAGCCAGAGAAAGCAGTTCAGGTTTTAGACTGACTACTCGAAATACAAAAGGTTGAATAGATGTAGTTTATTGCAAGTACTCAGATTTAATGCAAATTGTAACTTTTTTTTTTGCACGACACTGAGAAATAAAGAAAATATTACATTGAAGCTAAGTTACTATTAATACTAACGACGTGGATATAGTGTTCCTGGCTTGATACAGGGTGATGAACTAGATGACCTTTTGAAGTCCCTTACAGCCTTGTTCTCTATAAATATTAAATTAAACTTGAAATACATCAGGGCAATGACTCTCAGTATTGAATTGGTGCTAAATCAAATTAACCACCAATAATAATCAATCCTGATTTAGTCTAAGGAATCATTCGTCTCTCCAATTACAAATCTCAGCTAAAGAATTCTATCAAAGCCAATAAAAGCTGGAGTTTGAATAGGTAAGTAAATTAATAAAGGGACTAAATCAGTGTCTAGAATACAACCAGAGACAATTAAAAATTCTCCTTTTTACACACTGAGCAGTTTTATCCTCTTCTTTTGAGGCAGAAGCTTAATACCTTTTTTTCACAAGAAGTTGTATGCACTAATGATTAGAGATCTAGGACTCCAGCCAGTATCATTACAAAATGATACTTATGAAAAATTGCCTCTTGATAAGTTTTTGTTTCCCTATTTGCACTGCAAAGCAAACATAAACAAGGCAATCTAGGAGAAAATTCTGGCATTATTGTAGATAACTACCTAATTCCTATTGATTCCTTCCATGATTTGCAGAACACCTTTCCTATTCTTGAATATCAGCGGAAAATTATACTCAAAATATACAGAATTAAGAAAAAAATGGATCAATTTTAGCTCTACAAGACGTTCTCCAGTAGTTCTGCACACTATAGTTTATATCATGTGTTTAGAGAGAGTATAATTTGTAGATTATCCCATAGTTTATAACTCATGCTTTAAAATGTCTTCTGCAGTGAGGCAAAAGCTGCAGCTTTACCAATGAAGTTGAGTTCCACTTTCTCCTAGCAAGCTTATCCCAGTTTCCCTTCCCTCCCTCCATTCTTGTTTAAGATCATCACCTGTACAGCTGTTACACTACCAGCCACAGCAGAATAGTTATGATGCCACAGGGTATCTATTTCAGAAGCAATTAAAAGATTCACAGACTACTATTTCAACTATTTTCATAACATTAACCAGATTGCCACTGTGATTTTGCAGCCCTGCTCGGAAATAGGCTTTAAGAGTTGTGCTAATGGGCTATTTTTATGTTGGCTGACAGACAACTAGTCTGAAGGCCAGATGTGTTATCATTCATGTCCTGAAATCTTCTGGTTTTTAAACTCACTTTTGTAGGTAGAGATGTAAGGGTGCAATTTTATATTGGCACCAGTATCTGCTTTGAAAATGCACCTTGCAGATACCACAGACAGAGAATAGCCCAACTCCAGAAAAAGTTTGTTCAGAGACCTCAGGAGTTATAAAATTAATCTCTTTCCTCAGGTAAGTTGAAGTGAAGCCTCCAGGGCTGAGTAACACAGTAAAGTAATCCTTTCTTTTCCTAGAATCAGGTTTTGTTAGAAGTTCAGAGATACAAGCTGTAGGGAGAACACATGCTATGTTTTGTTTGAAGGTATGGGGAACTTAAATCTACACAGAAAACATTTTCAAGGAATGTGTTAAGCCCACTGAAAAGTAGGGAGCATGGAGACCAGTGAATGACTGTATATAGACATAATGTCAGCACGGGAACATTGACTGAGGGCTATGAGGAACTGAGGAACTATTTCCAGGGGCAATGATAAGAAGTTCAGTTGTTTGGTTGAAAGTTTCACAAGAGACTGTCAGGCCCAAAATATAATAAAAGGCAGAAAAAGTAAACTGCTTGAAAAAAAGACTTATAAAAACAAAGTAAATGTCAAGGAGGCACTGAGAAATGGAACCCAGCTACAAAAGTCAGAATTCCAAACATATTGCTATCCTAATGGGGTCCAGGGAGAAGCAGCGAAGCACTGGCAATTGATTTTACACTGGTGCTTCAAATGACCACAATTTTTGAGAGACAGGAGACTTGTTCTGACTCACACAAAGCATCTGATACAAAAGTACATGTATCCAGCCAATATAATCTCTTTAGAAAGAGACATTGAGCAATAATAGCATTTTACTTTGAACTGTACCAAGAACTTTCTTCCCAGTACAGTTTTTACAGGAATAGCTGATTGCAATTTCAGAGAAATTTCTTACAAGGCCTGAAATATGGTATGGGCCCTTGGGAGGGTGAGGGAAAGGTGCTGTTTCTGATGGGGACAGCGTGTAGTCAATGAACACCCTGAAAAAAAATCATGCTTTTCAAAAACATCTGCCTTTTGTTTTATTTCAGTCACCACGTGTTCTATTTCCTCTACCACATCATGCAACATCAATAGGATGTTGAACCATTTTGAATAATTTCATGCATATCAGTGTCCATAATTGTTTCAGGCACTCCAGTAGCACAAGCTTCATTACTGGGTGTTAATCCAGAGAGATTGTTTTTTTGTCAGCATTCCCTCCACATCAAATAGTTATGAACTGTATCATTGATTTTCATCATTTCTCTATACACTGACCCAAACTTTTAAAAGTGGATTGGCTTTTGAAGTTGAGCAGGCTAATAGTAACCCTCTAGCAGTGTTTAAAGGTAGTATGCTCCTTGTTAGCATACTATGTTGCAGTGGATGACAACCACATTTCTCTGCCTTTTTATCTCTTTTCACGTAAATTATTTGAGGAAAAGAACTCGATGACTAACATTACTATTAGCATTGCAGAATTGTTTCTGTAGAGTAAGAGTTGCAAGAGTCAATCTGATGCACATATGAATCTTGCTTGATGCTACCATTCCTTGGGAGGAAAACTGCAATTGAAACCCTAGAAGAGTTCAAACCCAGATCCTGCATGGTAATTTTAGTTTATTCTGTCTCACAGAACTTAGTAATGCAGAATTTCACAGCTATCCAGAGCAAAGGCAGTACTTCTCATTTCAGTTATGCCATCCTGTCAAATCAAGAGAGGATTAATTATCTCCTAGATTCCTTCTCTTCATCATTCCTTCCCATAGCTCTTGTTTTTTTGATCAAGTGACAAAGGACCTTGCATTTGTTACCACATGTACAACTACATCACTAACATCTGCTTGACAGAAGGCAACAGCATATTGCACATCTGTGCACTTAAAGCCTCAGTACACCAGAGCCTTAACACAACCACAAAATAGACATCCTACTACATACTGTATGTGCATACATATTCCACATACTGGGTAATCTTAACTACAGCACACACAACATTGTGTTTCTAAGTGTCTTCTTTACACATATTGTATACATATAGGATCAGTTTTGAGCTTGATCAGTTTTATGCTCAGTTATTATCAACTTCAGCTAGGAAACTAATTTGATCTCAGTAAAGAAGTGCCTTAAAAATGTAAGGTTCTTCTATTTTATTTGTGTGTGTTGTAGCTGAATTTTCCCCACAAAAGGTAAAGCCTTAAACAAAGCTGAAAACCAAAGTTGAGCAAATTGCAGTACAACTTACTGAAAGAAATCTAACCTTGGCAGCATGCATCTCCATAAGAGATAATCTGATCTGGAGAGCTTTATACAGCCACAATTCTGAAGTATCCTAATAGGCTTATGCTGCATATCTGTTCACTTCACAGCTGTCCTCAGCACAGATACCCTCATGTCACAACGATCAGAGTCTGTAAAGAAAATAATAAATGCCAGATGGCAATGGTTTCACAAAAGATTACAAAACTGTTACTGTTGGGAAACTAACACCTGCATGAAAAAGAGACATTTTCCATTCTCTCTCCTTCTACTATTCTTAAGCCTTTACTTTGATTGCTTTTCTTGGGGTTTGTTCAGACTGTAGTGATAAACCTGGTATCACTTAAGTATCCAGGCAAACTAAAACCAGATTGAATTGCTGCAGCAACATACAAAATGAATCAGAAATCTGTTCTCACGCCTACAAAAAAAAATAATCAGTGGATCTTCCGACTTAATGAAGCCTTGGTTTTCAGTCAGAGGGAATAAAAAAAAAAAGGCAAACAGGGAACCTCTGTGTTTTACTAGAAACACAAAAGTGATTCCAGCACAGCTCATCGATGTTCAAAAGCAATCAGTTTAGTATACTGCCAGCTCTGACTTCTCTTTTTCTTCTCATGCTGAACTGACAACTTTTGCTCCATCCATAAAGAGGCTGACAGGTGGAGCAGCAGCTGAGCAGCTGGAGGCAGTTGGCTGCCTGTAGCTTGCTGCTGGTGGCCGAGAACTTCTCTCCACTCTGGTGTTCATCTCTCTGGAGAGCTTGGGAACTCAGAAATACAAAGCCAGGACTTTTTTACTGCAACTGCACTAACGGTGCAAAAGAAGCCAAAAAGGTTAGAAGGACCTAATCTATACCCCATTACTTCCAAAATACTGATAGGCATGTCTGCCTCTAATTACCTCTGAATAGTCTGACAAGAAAGGAAGAATGTCAAAAATCCACCTCAACTACAGGTTTCACAATAAAATGTGATTACTTCTTAGCATCAGTAACCTGGTAAATAGCAGTTATGCTTGTTTAGAACAGACAGCTCTTTTCAAAAGTCTGGACCAAAGACAAGGGTTGTGTTTCAGAAAAACTGACAGTCATCACAACAGTTCATTATATTTATCTTAGAATAAATCTGTGTTAGCCTTCACTAATTTGTGTAGATCTACTCATGCAGTTCAGATCTAGCAGCATTATCTAGTTCCATTTGGAAATTGAAACAATTCCTTGTGCAGTGACTTCAGTATCATATATTTAAGAGCAAGATCTGGAACACAGCATATTCTGGTAAGCTGAAACCAAAATTATTGGCTATCCTGAAAGCAAACCTGAAAATCTCTAAACAGGTTTTACAATTTTATAATGTCTATTCAAGTTGATACTTGACATATTGACACTGGACCAGTCATTACCAACAGCTGTCTACACAAGGAAAAGGCAACACTGATTTCTCTTTTGAAGCACTGTATTTTCAATCATTTCCTTCTCAATTATGGCTGGGAAACTAAAATCTTGTGCATAGAATTTAATAAACAAATACTCTGTTTCAGTGTAAAATCCTATATTCACATGCTTATCCGTGAACAAAAGTGTCTTTATGTGATTTTATAACTGCTGTGTTTTCTACAGATTACTTACTTATAGGCCTCATTGTGTTTTCCTCACTTCAAAGCCAGCCTGCAAAAATTATCCTTTGAAAACAAAGGAAGTTTCTTAGATTCACATAGCACTTCAGAAAGTTTGACTTAATGCTATGGCATAGTTGAGAGTCTTTGATCAAAGAATTTCACAACCTAAGCTTGTAAAATATTCAGACCAATCTTTTTGTTTCTGCAGTGCATTCATTAAATAATCTGCTAGCAGTGTTTGAAATTTAGACTTTTTTAAAGCATCCTATTGATTCAAAAATAATTCATTTTTTGGTATAAGAAATCATAGCTATAGCAAATATATGAAGATTGAATAGAAAACTAAAGCACCCTATTGATTCAAAAATAATTAATTTTTTGGTATAAGAAATCATAGCTACAGCAAATATATGAAGATTGAATAGAAAAATTGTAATACTATTCATATTGCAAGGTTGGTCAGTAGCTGAGAGTACATTTAAGAGGTCTAAAACAATGATTTTCTATCACTCAATTTTCTGATAATCTTTTAGCAGTGGATTTTCCGTATGTTTAGTCTTAGCATTTGATCAAACTGATTTGGGGTAGGGAATTTTTCTATAGAACACATTTTGCATTGTGAATATGTACTAAAGAAAAGTACTATTTTTCTTTAGTATGTTCCTATTAAAGTGCTTAAACCAGAAACTTCAGGGCCAACCAAATTGCTGAAATACTCAGCCAACCAGGAAAAAGATCTGGAATGGAGGAAACATTTAGAGTATTTTTAACATTTTAAATTGTCTGTGGGTAAATTGCCACCATAGGTCCAGCTTGGTATATTGAAAAAATAATTAAATGTCTCCCAAATTAAATTAAGTAACAATAATAATTAGCAGAAAACACATCTAAGACAGAAAATTGGAATAAAGCTTCTGGCCACTGAGAAATTAATTTCTAGGGCAGTTTCCAAGAGAGACAGCATGAGAAATGGAGCTAAAATGCCTTAGAAATGTGCTTGGGTGGCATATAGAGATGGTGGCATGATAAAACTGGAATTACAAGAAATAGAAAATTAAGCTAATTAGTTAAGTAATTATGTTTATGCATTGGTTCAGCCTGACTAGAGCCACCCATAACCTTTATCAAAACATGTAGCAATAGGAAGTACCAATTTTGTTCTTTTCTTTGTTTCTTTCAGTAGCACAACATGGTTATGGATTTTTGGTTTTATGATCAGCCCTATGTTTGTTAAATATTGCTGGAGAGGATTACATGGCCTTGGCAGGATAGTCAGTAGAAGATGATCTGTAGAATTTTATGATGCTGCATAATTGATTACTCCAACTACATCCTAGACTCAACCATCCAAGCAGACATCCCTTCCAGTCTTACCTTATGCCGTTACCAACTTCACAGAGTGCCCATACCTATAACATTGTCTGGAAATACCTCATAGTGAAATAGGTTTAATAGATCTGCAAAAGTTCCAAGGGAGCAATGGTGATCCAAGGGCTAAAAAGTCTCCCATAACTGCTGATGATGGAAGTATTCAGGCTCCAAAACAGACAAGGATTTTAATCAATCATTCACTCT
>NW_008684279.1:108606-122807 GCF_000695815.1 Acanthisitta chloris
CAAATGACTCTATCAGACAGTAGGCTGAAACCAATGAAAAAGCAATGTTTCTTCACTCAATGCATTGGAATATAGTATATGTCATGGTTAAACCCCAGTAGGCAGCTAAGTCCCACACAGCTGTTCACTCACTCCCCCTGCAGTGGGATGGGAGAATCAGAAGGGTAAAAGTGACAAAACTCATGGGTTGATGTAAATACAGATTAATAAAGAAAATAAAAGCTGTGTGTGGAAAGAAAAAAAATGAAGAATTTATTCATCATTTCCCATGGACAGGCAGGGTTTCAGAAATTTCCAGGGCTCCATCACATGGAACAGTTACTTGGGAAGACAAATACCATAACTCCAAACATCCTCCCTTCCTCCTTTCCCCCTGCAGCACTTATTGCTAAGCACACCATTATATGGTGTGGGATATCCCTTTGGTTAGTTGGTGTCCTAGCTATGTCCCCTCCCAACCTCCTTCCACCCTGCTCAGTGATGAGGCAGCGTGAGAAGCAGAAAAGGCCTTGACACTTATCAACACTGTTTCGGTCTGCTATGAAGAAAACTAACTCTACCTCAGCTAAAACCAGTACAGTATAGTATGAAGAACCTGTGCCACAGTATGCTGTAAATGGGAGTCACACCTGGGCTGGACCAGTTCACAAGTGAACCACCACAGGCTTTAAAATGTCTGCCAAACACTTTTAGTGGCAGAAATTGCTGGACAATGGGAGAGAACTCCAAGGAAGGATCACATATGCTTTCCCTCTTCTCCCCTGATGTGAACAGCCACTGTTGACCACTGCTGAGACAGGACAGGTGAGGTCTTCTCCCCTGATGTGAACAGCCAGTGCTGACCACTGCTGAGACAGGACAGGTGAGCCTGGCCAGTCTTTAGTCTGGCACAAAGTATTTGCTATTTTCAGCAGACCTGCACAAAACATTTACAAGCAAATCACAGTCTTGCACACTGACACAATATAACTATTATCTCTGCTTAGTTCTTTATTCCTAATAAATCCTAGCACAAATGACATCTCAATTACCACATTTCATTACAACTCTTAGATAATTCCTTTTTTCCCCAGCTGAGTTCAAAACATGGCTTAAAGCACTCCTCATAAAGAAGGAAATTTTTTTTTTCACAGTAGGATGGCTCAAGGGACAGTTTGAGATCCAGTTAAAAAGGAACTAGTTACTAATAACAAATGCTTTAATTAAGTAAGAGCTGTTTCTTTTGCTTCCTGGTACTATTATTATGTTCTTCAATGTTATAAACTTTTATTAGAACAAGCACGCCTCTCTAATCCGTGCAGATAAAACAAGGTCAGAACATGGACAGTTGTAACATCTGCATGAGTTAGCACTTGGGGCTCTGGGATGTGTGAATTGCTTAATGGGTTGTTAACTCAGATGTGCATTGATAATAACTGAAAGATCAAGTTGTCAACATTACTTATTTGGCCACTGATCAAAGTGCTATAAGAGGATGAGGGAGATAATATGAAGGTCAGAATAATTTTCTGTGGGGATTTCACTTTGGCACATGAATACTGTTACTCCCTAATAGGTTACTGAGGGAAAAAAAGCCCCAATTAAGAAACCCAGGGTGAGCCAACAGCACAGGATCAGTTGTAGAACACCATTCCAAGCAGGGAACCAGTCTGAGCCATTGCTGCTGTGTTTAAAACTCACTGGTGAGCCCAAGGAGACAAAATACACAAGATAAAATCTTGTTCAGGGCTCCAAATGGGTTCTCGTTTTGGTGTTTCATATGTGTGAAACCTGATTTACAATTCCTAGAGTTTCTTTGAGTTCAAGACCTATTATCCTAGTAACATTCACTAGAGAAATCCCTATGGCCTAGTTACACAAGAAGCTCTGCGATAGAATAAAACAATGACTGCCTGGGAGAGTTTCATCCAGTATGTAATATTATTTTGAAGGCAGGCATAGAGTAAAGAAGAAAGGAGGTTTCATTCAGTTTCAGTATTTCAGTGAAATGACTTGAATGTTACAACCTGAATGGTTTTGTTTCATTATGTAGCTTCTTGTTTTCATGAGTTTTTTTCCCTTCTTTTAATCAGAATTTTGTTCTGAAAAGAGCTTGTTGAAAAGAAGAGAAGAGAGCAGACTATGAGGTGCCAACCTTGGGGCAAAATTATCCACAAGAATCTATGAACTGAATGTGACAATGGCTGAAACACGCACAACATTTGCATAAAATATTTCAGTCTCCTCGAGCTTTTCATTATGATTTTATTCACAGAACATCACAGTTTTTACAATGAAAAAGATCAAAAGTGCACAAGTTGTGCCAGGCAATATAGCACCCAAATAAGACTTCTTATACTCTCTCCGAGAAAGGAACAGAGAAAACTAAAGCCACTATATTGCCAGCCACAAAACCTGACCCAAAAAAGAGTAATTTCTTCAGTGTATCAGTGTGTTCCATCAGTTACCTTAAAAGAAAGGAGAAAATCAGGCACATGCCAATGATAGCAGCTTATCCATAAAAGAGCAGGTGTATCTGTAAAGGTGGTGTTGTATATATTCAATTGCTCTGACTCTAAAACCATCTCAATTCTCCTATTAAGAAGGCTTTGCTAGAAGATATTGCAATTCTGCTCAAATATAATATATCTGACCTATTTTTTTTGACAAACGAAAAGTGATATATCCAACACGTCAACAATGAGTCGTGGGCTGTAACTGAGCAGGTACAAGAGGTTTCTAGGAAGACTCAGGGTATGTGGTATTGAGTTGTATCTGTCACCTTGAATCCCTGCAGCACCAGGCATGTAAAAACAAAGCTCCTGTCCTGCCACGTTGTGGGTTCAGACATATCTGAACAAATAAATCACTGTAATACACAAGAGCATCTGCAAACATGGTTGTCACCTACTGACATTTATTAAGCAAAAAACTGGCAGCAAAAGTACATGTAGCTGATGCCAGTCATTGGGAATATGCAAGTATTTATATTTATAGAGACATATGTGTCAAAACAGAAAACACAGTATGATCTGGAATCTTATTATCCTCTGCAACGTAAGGAAAATGATGCAACATTCCCCTCTAATGGGAAACAGTATTTTTAAACATTAGAATCACAATGTGTGGTTTCATCATCAGAAGTTCTCTTTTAAGGTAAATTATTGAAAAATGCAAAACAAATCCTTTAATTTTCAGAAGACCATCAGATTACCTGCTGAAATTTTCCAGGAAATAGAAATCAGGTCAGTCTAAAGCTATTGGCTACCCACTCTTCCATTAGCCCATAGTCCTGTCCTGTGAATGCTCCCTCTGGACTAAAAATGAAGATACTCAGGGTGCTCTTCCATCAGCATTTTAGTTCAGAACACGAGTGTCTTTTATTGCCAATTTCTGTTCATCCCTGCTTATATTCATATTGTGGAGGAGTTTTGGAAGAAATCAGGTCAGTCTAAAGCTATTGGCTACCCACTCTTCCATTAGCCCATAGTCCTGTCCTGTGAATGCTCCCTCTGGACTAAAAATGAAGATACTCAGGGTGCTCTTCCATCAGCATTTTAGTTCAGAACACGAGTGTCTTTTATTGCCAATTTCTGTTCATCCCTGCTTATATTCATATTGTGGAGGAGTTTTGGAGCATACAAATTGTATTGCTTTCAGATGAAACTAAACCAGAAGCAATGTCCCAAAGTGACATACACAGAGTGCTCAAACCAGGAAGAGGTGTTTGGTGCAGTACAGTCTGAAGTAACACAACAGCATGCAGATGAAGATGATGTGGACATTGGGCCCTTATCTTCATCTGGTTTTCTTTTTGATCTGCTCCAATTGCACTGTTTCCTCATGTGGATGTACTACTCTCAGGTAGCCAAAATGAAGGTACACAAACTTCACATATTTCTTTACTTACATGCTTGCATGGCCCTAAAACAGTGTCTCAATAAATTATCTAACAATAAAATCACAAGTTCGTACATGTACACTTAAACAGTTCTGTAAGGAATGCTGGCACACTGCAAATGGAAAAACTCAGAGCATTAATAACATGACAGGATGAAAGCCTATCTCCTATTGTGCTCACTTTTGTGAATAATGCTAATGATACTACTGGAACGATCTATTTAATGTAGTCAGCTCCTTACAGAGTTGGAATTGCAGTATTTTTCATACCTTTGACTTGCTGAAGTATTTTATGGACTAAGTTACAAAGGAAGAAGATCAAATTGGCTTGTTTTCATGCGAACTAAATCTGGGGAAAATTCTTGTGTACAGACGCCATTTCAATGTACATTCTCCCAGAGGATGTTATCATCCTGCAAAGTTAACACCCTGACTCAGTTTCCTTGCAGGACTCACCAGGGGTAGGAATTCTTCCTCCAATTTAAGTGTCCCAGTCTTCTTTAGAAGGACAGTATACATTTGGTCCAAACTGAATTCCTTGATCAAGACTTTGTCCCAGCAGAGATTTTAACCCACCAGACAGGTCAACTTCTATAGCCCACAAGCCCCCTACTCTTGGAGAGAGTGGAAAGCAATTATCTAGGTCATATCTAATTCATCTTAGCAAGTAGGCCAGACTTCCCACATGCAGAATGCTTCCATTCAAAGACAGGTTACGCAACCTTTGGTAATCAGGATTCCTTTCTTTCAAGCCTACTACCCAGCCCAAATGCAGCTAATTTTATCTAGCTGAGTTCTACACTTTTAACTCCTTGGTAATGATTAAGGGTTTGAAAAATGCCACAGATTGTCACAGAAAAAAAAAAAGACACAAGAGTGAAAGGATAATGGACTTCCAGATTACTGAGTTCTAAATAATACTTTGAAATCATAAGCAGTAAGGAGTTTGATAACTATGAATAATATCTTCCCCCAAAACCAGTGTTTTACTTAATACAAAACCCTCAAAATAGATGCCTAGGATTTAATTTAGTATGGATTCAGAAGTAAGAGTGCCACCTAGTGAGGCACTGTTACCACACTCTGTGTTTTCCTTGTGGAATTTATGGGAAATCCCCCACCTGTAACTTTGAAGTAGGGGGACAGTGTTTAGGAGGCATCTTCTGATTTTTCTTTATGCTGTAGCAAATAGCACAAACAGAATTTAAGAGCTTGATGCAGAAATCACTGAGGGGATATTCTATAGGCTACGTTATACAGGAGGGCACACCAGGTAATCACTAACCATCGTGGTCCTTAAAATATATCAAGGTAATTCATTCCAGCTGGCAAGCTCTGACAGGCTGGAGAAAAAGGATATTCAGCAGTGATGTTAATATATATTCGGTTTCTCTTACATATGTGCTGATATTACTTCACCTTGTGAAATTCAAATAGTCCTTGAGGACTGATTCCATCTTTCTCCATAAATACACCTAACCCAGCTGGTAAGGCATTCACTCAGAGCACAGATGGGAATGGTGCAGATGCTCTCTGGTCTAACTTAAATTATAAAATTCCTCTTGAATCTCATCAGTGTGCACTACTTAAAACAATGTGAATTACTGATCATTATTCACCAGACAGCTACAATCAGTAAAGCAAAATGCTCCAGAGTCTGGCTAATATTTGTAAAGAAGTTTCTAGTGAGACAACAGCAGTGTGTACTCTGTTCCTAAGGGACAATATAATCCTTGATTAGTTTGTTCCATCACCTCATACATATGTTTAAAACATTTCTCTTTAAATTTCTACATACTAATTACCAATCCCCACACTAAATATCCTGGAAATGTGTCAAGGCTTTTCAAGAAGATAGCAAAATCTTACAATAAGAGATTAAGTGACAAGGGGGTGAACAGAGGGAAGGTAAGAAAGCAGGAAAGGGGCAGCCAAGGATACCCTGCAGAATTCCTTTGTCTTTCCTGCTCTGCTAACTTCATCTCCCTGGCTGTTCCCTTTCTCATGCAGCCACTTCCCCAAACCAATACACATCTCCCTCTTACATCATCTGGCTAAGCCTCCCAGGTGCCCCACAGAGCCACACCAAAGGCTGTGGAATACACTGGAAGGAATGCCTTTACCCTTACGAAGGAGGCCAAACCCAAGTTATTGCTAAGAGCAGTCCCTTCCCATACTTTTCAGCCCTGCCCTTAGCAGGGTTTGCAGCCTTTGCAGGTAGCAGATGTGTACAGACCAGCTCTTCCAATCCCCATCTGAAGGACAGCCAAATTTCCTTAAGCCTTCAGTGAGCTCTGAATTTTCCCCCTATAACTACATACATTGTTCAAACCAGTTCTAATAAGCCTATGTCACACTCATTTTTCTCCTGGAAATGGTTAGTTGCATTTTCTATGTGCTTATGTGCATTCATGCCTCTGTCATCCGTTCGGATTTATTCCCAGAGCTGCTTTTCATTTGCCAGCCATTGTATTCTCTAATTTTTATACCTTGTACCCATGTTTATGGGAGTGCTATTTTGCTCTGTTGTATGCCCAGAAGGGTCATTTACAAAAGAAGAAAAATATCATTATCTTTGTTTAGCAGCTAGTGAGACTCAGACGCAGAGGTTAAGTAACTTACCAAGCAGATGTTATTGGCAAAGCTGAAAATAAGTCTGTTATCTTCCCTCTTTGAAAATACTACCTTCTAGACTGAAGAAACCCCACTGCTGATTGCAAAGGAAGAGATAAAATGATAAATATTGCTGGCTCCAATTCTATTACACTATTAAGTAAATCTTCACTTGTCAGGTAGAGCCATTGGTAACTCACTGTCATTAGTTTCAGCTCAGTGCTCGTAGTCTGTAGGAACAAAGATACTACACTGAACATCCATTTAAAAAGCAATTCCATAACTTTGAAATGCCACTGGTTTGCCATCACTGATTTTGTAATTATTTCAGATCATTTCATTATGTTTAGGAAAAACTGTCTAAAAGTAATTGTACCACATACAAGTTCATTTGTGAAAAACAGCTACCTAATGCTGAAGCTGTTTTTGGGTTTGTTTTTTTTTACTGAGATGGTTCTTTCATGTGTAATTTTTATTAAATGGTAGTGGTCAGACAGATATTCAACATAAACTCAGAAGCTAAACAATAAAAAGGTACAGTGAGGCTACAAATCTCAAAGCAATTCAAGCAGCGAATGACAAATGACAGATCTGGTGGTTACATTAGCTGCTCATGCAGTATGTAAGTAATATTAATACAAGTGGAGACTTTTAAATATGTTCACAGAATAAAAAGCCCCCTAAACAAATTGATCAGATAAAAATACCACTCCTGGAATCTAATGAAACAAGCAGCTTCTGAACCTGATGACTTTTTGTGATCATCAGTAGCAGATGCCCCAGAAAGGACATTTAGGCATTGTGAAGAGGACCCAGTAATCACAGGTGTCTTTTGTAGCTTTTGTGGGGTTTTGGATTAATTTTTTCCCCTAGCTACATGTAAAATCTAGAGCTTTTCTCTCTATTCAAGTGGTGTTCTGCTGGAAAGGATGCCCAGCAGTAATCAGGAGACAATACACTGTCATATGACTGAAACATTACTCTGCAAAGAAGTAAACAATGAGTTATTTCCACATTTTTTTCTTAAGTTACTGGTTGGAAGGCTGTTCACTTTCCCCCTGCTCTGCTGGACTTAATGTTTTCTGTGTTTTGCACTTCAAAGCTGTGGTAAATCCACTGAAGATGCCCTAGGAAAATCACCTTTAAGGGGAATGGAGAGGAGCATGCCCTGCATGGGATACATTACAACAAATTAATGACGTGTTTTTCTAGGCTCTCAGACACACAGATCTAGACAGGAAAGGGAAGATGAAATCAGGGAACATTAGAGGTTCACTATGGTAAGATTATGAAGGAAGCCTTGGTGAGGAATGTAGACAGAATCCAGACCAAAAAATTACTGCTGTATTTTTTTTTTTGTAAGCTCAGCTTTTATTCTTGTCGATGAAGAATGTACTGAGGAAATGGATATTTTCAGGAGGAAGAAAAAAGCAAACTATTACTGATGGGTAGAAAAACTGATTAAAAATTAAGGTTTATTTTTGTTATTGTGGTGTCATATATTCTAATCAATGATTTCTTAAGGTTAGATGTCTATATGAAATAAGATAATCACACTTAGTAGTTCCTAAAGGTAGTTAAATGAGGGAATCATAACTGTAATTATTCAAATTCTGTTCAGCTAGTTCAGACAGCTAAAAATCTAAACTTTCCTTCTAAGGTGGTAATCACAGCTTGATACACTTACAAATGGACAACACAAGAAAAAAGCATTGATCCATAATAAACATATATGAGCCTCACTATATAGTTCCTTCCTCTGATAAAAAAGGATGTTTATTTTTTCCACTAGGTTATTAGTTTTACTTAGTAAGAGCATCATCCGAGAAAGTTGATTTTTGAAGAATACTGAGTCACTGACAAAAAAAAGTTTCAACTGCAAAGCTGCTATGATACTAATTAGGGGTTCCAGCAGTGACAGGTTAACAGTTGGACTTGATGATCTTAAAGGTCTCTTGCAACCTTGATGATTCTATGATTCTAATAAGCTTGGCAAATCCAGAGCCAAGCTGAAGGTAGGGGGAAAAAGGAACAAAATGTCTTGCATTATGAAAAGTACTTGATTCAACTGAGCTGTTTCCAAAGTCAACTACACAAAATTACAAAATGATTACAAAATTGCACATGTTCTATCACAAATATTATAATAGGATTCTTGCAATAATATTCAGTTCCAAGTTCAGACATCTAACTTCAGGTGTTGACCTGTGAAGTGTCTGTACCTCTATTACACTGAATGTGGATCTAATCTGTGTAGTCATTTTGAGCATCAGGGGGACACAAGGGCAGAATACAGTTTCCTAAACATGTGTCTGTGGTCATCTGAAATATTATAGGAGATTCAAAACTCAACATTAGAAGATACCCTAACCCCTAACCCTAACCCTAACCCTAACCCTAAACCCTAACCCTAAACCCTAACCCTAACCCTAACCCTAACCCTAACCCTTGCACCTTTTGAAGTCATGCTGAGTGATGCTAGAAATATAGGTTTAGAAGCAGAGTCCTGCCCAGTCTGTCAACTGTGGGATATTCCTGCAGTGCTGTGTGCCTGAACCTGCAGGTGGTAGGTAGGTAAGGCACTACTCAGTTCAAAGTCCTAGGGAACTTTTACAGAAGATCCTACACCTGACCTGCTCCTTACTGACCACAGCCTGTCATACAGAAAGAATTCAGTGTCCTGTTTCTTTATTGAAGGGTAGCCAAGTACACTAGCCACACCTTCATGTACTGGCAGCTCTTCTTCCTGCCAGAACCCATGCAGACTCTGACTGGTGAGTGGACTGTCTGTGGGGGAGAGGAGTTCAGAACAATGGTCAGACTTTAATGTTTCCAAGTGCCTTGGAGGTATCCTACATCTTAAGCATACTACAAGGTCAAAAGAAAGCCACACAAAAAAATGTGGTGTTGGAGCAGAGTGGAAAGAAAAGAAAAGAGAGCCTGCAGCTGGTATTTTACCAGCTTCATGCCATGCAAGAATGATAAACTGCAGTCCTGCCAGAGCTGTTTCAGATAATACCCAGGGTGTGGGATGCATTCATTGAATGCAGTGTATCATTTCCCTGTCAAAACTGTAGCTGGTTTCAACAGAGGGAAGGGAGGGGGAAGCCATATGCATGCTCTGATAAAGATATCTAGGAAGGACAAACTTCATCATGTGGCACATGTTCATTTCTTGCTCAAAATTATGATCATTTATGTGGTGAATGGACAGCAGTCTCATAATTCTTTTGCTAGCAGCAAAAACTTTTGGAAATGATAGCAGCAGCAGAGAACAGGCTGCTAACCAAAACCAAAAAGCATATTTGCCTGCCAGATCCTATAACAAATCCAGCCTTTATATTTGATTTTAGAAAAATGTTTACTGATGCTGCTTTGATTCCTTAAAAATAACTTACCTTTCTGTAAAATTCCTTGTAGTCATTCATTCCCATAAATTTTTGTACTTGTAGAGCTATTTATTAGCAAATTATTTTGATTTGTCAAAATCACTTGTAAAAACATCCTCATTATAAATATTACAGATCTTTAATCATTAAGAGGGTTTTTTCTTAATATGGGAGATTACAGTTAAAACACTATGGAGTTCTGTGTAGGTAAATACACAGCCAACGAGAATATATACCAATATATACCAATGTAATATAAAAACTCTGCTGTAGTCCCACAGAACTCCTATTAGTCCAGGATTCACAGAGTCAGGATACTTGAGAAAAGAATCCAAGGATAGTTTCAGCTTCCCATCTGTCAGCAAACCCTGTACTCAAACATAACAGTACACAGACCACACTATAGTATATAAATTGACAGAAAAAACTATGGCACTAGAAAAATATTTTCTAATTACAGCTTGCTTCTTTCTATATGTGAATGTAAAAAAAACAAATACAAGAACTCATTGCAACCTTCTACAACATGGAAGAAACATCCCTGAATAAAATGACAAAATTTGATAGATACAGTGATAGATAAAAATGGATAAATAATTAAGAGCTATGAAGCTGCTGAAGATGGTCCAACAAAGGGCCAAGAAGATGATGAAGGGACCAGAGCACTTCTCATGCAAAGAAAGGCTGAGAGGTGGGATTATTTAGCCTAGAGAGGAGAAGGCTTGGGGCAATCAAATACCTGAAGAGAGATGCAAATAAGACAGAGTCAGGCTCTGAAAGTAGTGCCCAGTGACAGGACAAGAGGCAGCAGAGTCAGGCTCTGAAAGTAGTGCCCGGTGACAGGACAAGAGGCAACGGGCACAAACTGAAACACAAGAGTTTCCCTCTGAACATCAGGAAATACTTTTTACTGTGAGGGCGACCAAGCACTTGCACAGGTTGTTCAGAGTTTCCATCCACCTTATGCCATCTACATTTTACAGTAAGCTGTAGGGAAGCAGCCTAAACTAAACATAAGCTATATTACACTTTCAAGTTACATAATTAATTGTTCAGCCTGAAATGCTGAAGTTAATATTTTTTCCTGTAGGACATTTGCATTCAGATGCAACCTTTAAGGTGGAAAACATGTTTTCTTCCTACAGGTTTAATACCACAATCATACATGGATCAGTCAGTATGCAGTGAGTGAAGCAGTGTTAAATCCAGTAAAGAGCCATTTCTCTCAGTATACATCATTTGTCTTGGATATTAAGGATCTATCCATGCAATCCACATTCCTACTGAGTTTTCTCTAAACATACACTGTGTCCTAAAGAAACTATATGTTTTTAACCTCTATTTTCTTCATTACTTTTTTCACAAAGAGTTAATTATGGCTATCTGTGCACACTGTTGGCTAATATTGAGCGGGCTATCTCTGCACACTGTTGGCTGATATTGAGCCACTGTCACCAGCACTCCCAAGTCCCTTTATTTATCCAAATAATGTGATGGTTTAACTTTGACAGGTTCTCACTCTAGTTTATGCTTTCAAAATAGTTTTTGGAAGCATGGCTCAGCTATAGAACAAAGAACATAATTTATTTATCTGACTATCCAATTAGTCAGTGACTCTCAAATCCAGTGTGCTGGCACTGCAAGGCCACCGACTCATCAGGGAGAGCAACACATTATTTCACCTGCAAAAAGGAAAATTGACAGGAGTAGCTGTGACACCTACTCCCTGCATAGACAGATATACTGAAGTCAAGATCAAAGTGAAATAGAATCATATATTACCTGAATGAAGTGGGTAAAAAAAAACCCCACAGTGAATTTCTGCATTTAAGTCATAAACTAAATGGGAATAGAAGTCTATAGAGAGAAGAAATAAAGAAGTTCTACTGAAAGGTCTGATTGAGAACATCCTCGTAGTGAAATAGTGTTAGCACCTTTTTATAGACAGATGATTGCCACCACATGACTGAAATAAGCAAGACTTAAATAGCATATAAATAAATAAAAAGGTGGGCATTACATTTATCTCACAGGCTGAACAGATAATTTTACCATTTTCAGAGGAATAATGTCAGTTTCTCTACATTTATAATTTTTGTTGAAGCAGGTTCTTCCGAAAAGGAAAAGTTAAAGCAGTCATAAATCATGTGAACATAAGATCCTCTAATCTAAAATAAAATCCCAGATAAAAATGACAGGTGCAATATAAATTTTGAATGAGTAAATGTTATCTGAACTGAAACAGCACTGATTAATTCCAAAAGCAACTTGGGGAGTGGCTTTTCTACTTGTAACACCAGCTACTTGCTCTTGAAGATTACAAGTACAAACTCAGAAAAATCTCCAGTGATCATCTGTTCAGAGACTTAATTTTGCATTTGCAAAGCTTCTGTGGATTGAAATACAGAGTTATGAGCATCTCTGGCCTCCACATTTAGCTTGCATTTGAATTGCCTCTAGGCTGTGTGCCTGCTGCAGGCATGTGCCACACAGTTACTGAAACACAAGTCTACACTTTAAATCAGAGCTTCCTGTCAAGGCAGCTCTGCAAATCTTAACACTGTGTGTCAGCTCACTGCAGTGCTGCAGTGCAGAGAGACAAGGAGGGCACAGCAAGATAGCTGATTCCATCACTGAGCAAAATAAATACAGATGCCTATAGGTTTTAGAGATCCAGCTGTAGGGTATCAACAAAAGTGACTCAAACACTTGGAAAAATTTCAAACGCCTGCAAAATGATGCTGTAGCACTTCCCAGTTACTATGCTGGCAGAGTTGTAAATGAAAAATAGGTAGAGGTGGTTGATGCAGGTCTAGGTGGAAAGGGGGGAAAATAGCATTTGGAACCCATAGATGATGACCTGCATATTAACAAAATGCTTTCCCAGTAACATGGAAGAAAGTATCACTGCCTAAATCACACAGGATGAAGCTGTTGGATGGATCTTGTTCCAGTAGCATGGAAGAAAGTATCACTGCCTAAATCACACAGGATGAAGCTGTTGGATGGATCTTGTTCCAGTAGCATGGAAGAAAGTATCACTGCCTAAATCATACAGGATGAAGCTGTTTGATGGACCTTGTTCCCAGCATGCAACCACCCAGTCCTGCTACAAGTTGTGAGTATGAAATTACCTATGAACACTCAGAGTTTACAGTCTGGAAAGTAGAAGTTGAGGTTCTGACTCTCCCTATATGAGGAATGCAATAAGCCAGTACTACATCTGACTTCTGAAAACAGGAGCCAAAGTAATCTGGGGTCCCATTCCAGGAAGAGAAAAATGCTTAAAAGAAAATCTAAATTGAAGAGAGTTATCTTTCAAAAAATATGTGAGAGCTGACCACAGTATCTACAGAGGACTAATTGTATAAGCTTCTGCTTTTCTGTTTTGGTGACCACTGGTAAGGAAAACAGGTCCTCAATATACAGGAGAAGATCCAGTTAATATTTTAAACAACTGCATTGAATTTTCAAGGCACGTGAGCTAAGTGCCTGCCACAAGCAACAGATATTAAGAAAATATGGATTGTAGAGTGGTGATGAGGTGATGAGCCACTAGGTGACTGCCCCATACAGGACCAAATTCTTCTCCGAGTTTCAGTAATGATTTTGAATATATCTGTATTGACTCACTGGAATATGGCCACTGGTAGACATCTACATTTTAAACACAAATCCACTCCAGGGATAACCTGTGCTGGTTCTGGCTGGGGTAGAGTTAATTTTCTTCACAACAGCTAGTATGGGGATACATTTAAGATTTGTGCTGAACACAAATGTTTTTGTTATTGTTGAGCAGAGCTCACACAGAGCCAAGTCTTTTTCTGCTTTCTGTACTGCCACGCTGGCAAGGAAATTGAGGGTGCATTTGAGATTGGGAGGGGACACAGCCAGGACAGGTAACCCAAACTGACCAGAGGGATATTTCATACCATATGACATCATCCTCAGTATATAAAGTGGGGGGAAAAAGGAGGAAGGAGGGAATGTTTGGAGTGATGGCATTTGTCTTCCCAAGTAACCATTGCATGGGATGGGGCCCTGCTCTCCTGGAGTTGCTGAACACCTTCTGCCTGTGGGAAGCAGTGAATGAATTCCATGTTTTGCTTTGCTTAAGTGTGTGGCTTTTGTATCACATATTAAACAGTCTTTATCTCAAACACATGTTTCCTACCTTTTGCCATTACGATTGTCTCCCCAGTCCTGCTGCTGTAGGAGTGAGAGAGGAGCTCTGTGCTATTTGGCTGCTGGCTGGGGTTAAACCACTACACAGTCTTTTTGCCAGACATTTATGCCATGTAGTATAGAACCAATTTCCCT
>NW_008684279.1:122846-125862 GCF_000695815.1 Acanthisitta chloris
AAAAGGAAAACAGGAATGGCTCACTTATATAAATTTACACATAGAAACAACACATATGGAAATCAGGGCATTTAGGACATTTGGCAATTCTACAATTTTAGATAATAATTCTTTGGGTCTCTGTGAGCTCTAGTTTCTTGATCCCACTGCAAATCCTCCATGGCCTCAATGACAGACAAAAAAATATCAAGAAAAGGTTCTCCCCTATCTAGACAGAAAAAGTCTGCCAGACCTTGAACCAGCATGACACAACCTAATGTGTCAGTATTTTGTCAGATCTGCAGCTGTCATTGCCCATTAGATCTAAACGAGCAGCTAGAAAGTTCTCTAATTATAGTGACATATACAGTCCCTGGAAGTTTTACACTGAGAAAAAGAGAGGCTTTCCTTTCCATTATCATGAAGATAACAGAGAGTACAAAAACTGTGGTTTTGTACATCAGCAATGAAAGAAAAATTCTGTGAGTTCCAGCTAAATCACTGAGCAACTGCTCTGACTGTTCTTTCTAATACGGAAAGCATGAAAATCCACATGATGAAATGATAAAATGATGAAATGACTCATTACCACTGATTTGTCTAGCTCTCAGTCAAGAACATACCTAAGCTAATTCTTGACTCTAAGCTGATTGCTTGTAATGACAAATGCTCAATGTGGACACAATGTTCCATGTAGCTGAGTAGCAGTCACATGATGGTCCTCAGCTGCTGCTTCTACCCAAACTTGCAATCATATTTAGGCCATAGTGCCATGCAGGAATTGTCAGTACCATTGGTAACTTCTCAAAACAGAGAACAGGTACAGTGTCCTGAAAATGTGTATATCGTTCTTTAGAACTGATCATTCTCACACTGAGGCAACATGGGGGTTTTTCTGTATGGTCCTTGGTGTCTTTAGACCTGAGGTTTACACAAACCCATTTTGCTCACAAATTCCTAGATATGTTACCAGAAACATGTAAAATTTCAAGTCAATACTAAGTCACCCTTCAAGCAATATATTGGCACACAGCATTGCTGAAAAGGCTGCTAACAATTAAATGACAGAGAGTTTATACTACTGGAAAATAGTCTGTATCTCCAGTACACATGTTCTTGTTGAACTGTTACTCCTATTAACACTGAAATGCTCAGAATACATTACTTTCTGGCAATAATGATCAATTCTGCATCACACTGAGGAAGGAAGACTGAAACCTTGAACATATCCATGAAATACTATTATTATTCTTTAATTATATTAATGCCATTGTTAAATCTCATCTTAAGATTAATAGTACAGGTATATAACTCAATGAAAAAAACATAGAATCATAGAATTTAAGGGTTGGAATGGACCTTACAGATCATCTAGTCCCAACCTCCCCTGCCCTGGGCAGGGACACCTCCCACCAGAGCAGGTTGCTCAAGGCTCATCCAACCTGGCCTTGAACACTGCCAGGGTTGGGGCAGCCACAGCCTCCCTGGGCAACCTGTGCCAGTGTCTCACCACCCTCACAGGAAAAACCTTTTTCTCACATCTAACCTAGACTTTTCCTCCTTCAGTTTGAACACATTACCCCTTGTCCTATCACTGCAGTTCCTAACACAGAGTCCCTCTCTGGCTCCTTGTAGCCCCTTCAGATATTGAAAAGTTGCTCTGAGGTCTCCACACAGTCTTCTCTTCTCCAGGCTGAACAGCCCCAACTCCCTCAGCCTGTCCTCATAGGGGAGATGCTCCAGTGCTCTTACCAACTTTGTGGCCTCCTCTGGACTTGCTCCAACAGTTCCATGTCCTTGTTGTGTTGAGGACACCAGAACTGTGTGCAGTATTCCAGGTGGGGTCTCACCAGAGCAGAGTAGAGGGGGAGAATCACCTCTTTTGAAATCTGTGGGATGCAAAACTCTATCTCCTTTGCAAATATCCAGCTCATTCAAACTGACAGTCACAGAAGTGCCAAGAGTAACCCTTATGACCTCAGTCATCTTCCAGGGTAATGTGAGAATGAAGAGTTGAGCTTCTCACTAGGCAGATGACCAACACATCCTTTGACAGAAAATTGATCACTCATCCTAAAACATGCAGGAGTCAGTCTAGGACTAAATAAATGTTCAGCAGACACTAGCAACTTCATCAACTACTGCCAGCACCTAATCTTCTGTAAGCAAGCTAATCAAGAAACAAGCAATCAGTGTCTCCTGTCACCTGTCAATATTCTAGACAGACATCAGGTATGCTGCAGGCCACAGACTGCACAGGAGCAGCAATATTTGCTTTGATAGCTCATCTCCTCCAAGTTAGAAACAGAGGTAATCATTCATAGTTATTCTGAGTCGTTCAATATCACTGAATTTTGAGCAAGTTCATTGCTACTCTAGGGAGATGCAGGAATACAGATACTTTTTCAAAATAACTGGATGAATCCTCCACATCATACTCAAATCTATAGCTCAGTCTTCACCAAAATAAAAAGTGAATATGGAAAATATTTTCAGCACCTGTTAAATTGTGTATGTGTTGGTGCACACAAAAAAGGTATGGATAAAACTGTATCAGTTTGTCATTTACACTCCTCTGTGACCAAACCACTTTTCCCAAATATAAACATTCTGCTTCCTTAGTAAGTAGTCCCAGGACCCAGTTTAGTTTTACATTTGCAAGAAGATTTAATCCTTAAATCTTTTAAATGTCTTGCATCTTACATTATCTATTTTATTCCACTGGAAAAGGAAAATCTTCACATTCCAAGTGACATACAGAGCCATACAGTCTCCCCTCTAGTCTCTTTTATTGTGCTTGAAACTAAGGTATTACTAGGGAGAGAAAATTAGCTCAAGCCATTTCTAAAGGTAACTTTTTGCTATTTAAATTTTATTGACTATAACTGTTCAGTCCCTTAAGTCCTGGGATCATGAGAGGAAAGGCAAAATGACATGAAGATAACATATTAGTCTAACCAGAAGAATCAAAATTTAAACTGTTATGTTTGCCTTGTAAGTGAAAATAGCAATTACTATAAAAAAATATAAAAAAGAC
>NW_008684279.1:125879-128457 GCF_000695815.1 Acanthisitta chloris
CTTTCTCAAAGCTTCTGTTCAGACATCTGCTTTTGTGTTCCATACATTTGAAGAAAAGGAAACTTCTTGCAGAAATTGTGGGATGAAATGAAAAGCAACAGACAGTAGAGAAGGAATGGGAACCACAATATGTTGTTGTTGTTGCCATTGTTCTGTAAACAATTCTTGGGTTTAATATTTAATCCTAATTTAAATCTGCAAGGTTGGGGTCAAATTGCTACAAAGCCTCTTACAGAGAGGCTGGAAATAATTTTTAACATTTTTCTTACATAAAAACTCTGTAGAATTAAAAGAACATGTACACAAATGTTGTTGCAATAAAAACAAGTAATTTGAACACTACATGTTCAGCAGAAACTGAAAATTATTTAAAGGGAATTTATTAGTAAGTCACATAGCAGTCAACATAAGCTATTATTTACATATTAGCTAAATTAATATGCAAACTTTAATTTACATATAGAAGTTCTTTCAGAATCAGCAGAATGTTGTCTTGAGACCCAAATGACAACAGATTTTTGCTGAGGAGTATCTGTTTAGCTTGCTATGATTCCTAGGGATTTTGTTTAAGCCCATGTCTACAATGGCTTTTTGTATAGAAAACATACATAAACTGTTTGTATTTGCAGTCTGGAAAAGGATAGGACAATTGTAATTGTCACCTCTAGGTAATTTAAAAGAGTTGTAGTTCCTCTGGCAACATCAGACTATTGTACTGCTGTTGGTTTCCAGGCTCAGACCTGAGTGATTGAAATGCTGTATTGGCCCCAAGTTTTTCATAACATTTTTGTAAACAGCTGCATTTTAAGTTCTCCAAAAACAAAGAGTCAGACATCATAGCTAAAAAAAATTTGGAAGAAGATATAGAAATAAAACTTTGAGTGAGTAACGTGCACAAAAATCCATGGGGAATTAATTTGTAACACTGCTGATCCATAAAGCCTGACACAAGTGATCAAGAGAGAAAACTAAAATGCTGTCATGCAGTTTGCTCAGATGGTCTTTAAAATCCTAACCCATTTAGGGTATAACACTAAACTATTGAAGGTGTTACATTCCTGTATCCAAACAAATAAGAAATGCCAATAAAGAGAAAAAAAAAGTGTAGTCTTATAACATCTATGTAAGGAACTTCCTATGCTGAACAATCTCTGATTACCTGAGTCCTTGGTAAGTCCAGTTCAATTGCAGAAAAGCATATAAGCCCCAGGCAAACCCTGGGCCATGAGAGCATCCAGAGCTACACCAGGTACTGAGTCCTCATTGCTCTCTGTAAGAGCACATTCCAAAGTACAAGCTTGCAGTGGTAAACACCAAAAACACAGTATGAGACCAACTTGTAAGGCAGTGCCCAGGATGGATGAGTAGATGCTGAGAGGTCAAAGCAGACAGGAGTGAGGCAGACAAAGCAGACTTGCCAGAAGAGATTTTTTCAATGGAGTAAAAAACTACAGGATACCTGGCAAGCCTAAAGAAGATACTACAGGTACAGCCAGGATTAATTGTCCAGCAGTTAGACCTTTCAACTCAATTCATAGGATGACAACAATAACACAAAAAAAATATTAGGCTGTTTTAAGTAAGAAACATACTGGAGTGTTGGCAACTAATTTTTTTCTCTTTTTCATTGGTTTGTTCAGACATTCAGAAAGTAATTAAAACAAGTGTCTTTCTTCCTCTAAAAAGTGCCTTCTTTATTACAAGAACTTATGCTAAATCAGAAAAAAACCCTGACATTCCTACGTGCACATGGTACTATTCAATTGCTTCAAGTATTCAGGCTGGGAGGGTTTGAAAAATTGGAAGGATACATATGTAGTGCTTTGTGCTTTTAATATTCCTACCACAAAGAGTGAGTTCAGTGCCC
Organism: Acanthisitta chloris; assembly: GCF_000695815.1. Lineage (NCBI taxonomy): Eukaryota > Metazoa > Chordata > Aves > Passeriformes > Acanthisittidae > Acanthisitta > Acanthisitta chloris. Next base: position 127,747 of record NW_008684279.1, read on the forward strand.
TCACTTTTTTGCAGTGGTAGTAAAGACCCATCTGTGCTAGAATGCAATGTCTTTGCTGAAGTAGAAATTTAAACAGGACAGTTGCAAATGAGCTGCTTGGGCTCCTGAGATGATAGTGGGAGGAGAAGAATCTTGCCCTTTGCCAGAGGTTGCCAGGTATACTCAACTCAGGGTATTGCTACCTTTATCTGCCACCAAAGTCACTTTGCCAGGCTTTCCAGTAATACTGCCAGGTCTTCACACATTTCTGAGGCTGAGAAAAAGCAAATGAGTAGGTGCTTCAGTGCCAGTGCCTGAAGAACAAACTGCAGTGCAGTGAGCAATAACTCCATGTTATACTAGAAACTGTATAAAAAATATGTCAGTATGACCCCATTTATTTTTTTGGAAACAAAAAGAATAATAGAATCATAGAATCAAGCAGGTTGGAAAGGACCTCCAAGACCATCAAGTCCAACCCTACTGTGGTTACTAGACGGTGGCACTAAGTGCCACATCCAGTCTCACCTTGAAATCCTCCAGGGATGGGGAATCCACCATCTCCCTGGGCAGCACATTCCAATGCCTGAGCACTCTCTCCATCAAAAATCTCTTCCTAAGATCCAACCTAACCCTCCCCTGGCAGAGCTTGAGTCTGTGCCCTCTTGTCCTGCTGCTGGTTGCCTGGGAGAAGAGACCAACCCCCACCTGACTCCAACCTCCTGTCAGGGA
>NW_008684279.1:128682-144148 GCF_000695815.1 Acanthisitta chloris
TCCTGGTCCTGCTGACCACACTGTTCCTGATCCAGGTCAGGATGCCATTGGATAGAAAAGGCTATTTAAAATAATGAAAAAACGTTTTTTTATTATGGAAATTGGAATTTATCTAATGGAACTCAAGAGTAAATTTATTATCTACAGTCCTATTCTCAAACATGAAGTAACACCTATTTTCATTTTTACATCTGATCTGTAGAAACCTCTCTCTTTTTAGTGTTTGGCTAAATGAGGCACCAAAAAGAAGCAGTAAATCCTGTCAACAGCAGTAGAAAGCTAAATGTATCCATTAATGAGTTTTATGACCTGATGAGCATAGATACCCTCACTGATTAGCTGATCACCTCAGGAGTGCTCATTACATTTATAATGAAGCAAATCAAATAACACAGTGTGTATTTGGGAAGCTGGAAAAGCTGAGCCAAATAGTCACTGATACAACCTAGCAAAAATCAATAGTGCTAAATTTGCACCTCTATTCCTCATTGGCAGCAGGTGGTCATTTGGTTAAAGTCAATTATGTTAGTTAAACTGATCCACTGCACCAGTGACAGCAAAAGTCAAGAACCTCTTGGTTTCTAAGTAATTCTGGATTTCAGAAATCAGTGTGTGAAGTCAGCAGCAAGAACATGTGAATTGAGGTCACTGTGTGGAGTCAGCAGCAAGAACATGTGAATTGAGGGTGATGGTAATACTTCCAGTCCCTCTGACTGGCAAGCACCAGTCAACAGTAAGGTGCTTTGTTACTTAGATGTCAACAATTGTTTTCATGGCTATTGCTACATTCAGTTCTGTCATGCTTAAAAGTTTATGCTGACAGCTCTGTTGTTTTGCAGGAAACTGAGGTGGAACGCTATGACAGAAACAAAGCAAGGATAATGAACATCTGTATCAGTTAAACCAAAAAGTCTCATGATGAAGATCTGGGATTCAAATGATGACAATGCTGCTACTGAATATGAAAATGTATACAGGCATTTAATCCCCATGACTACAGCAACAGGTAGAGAGAACTATGTCCCTGGATATCTCTGATTAATATTACCAATGAAAAAAAATGTGAGCTGTAGAAAAAGAAGAGGTTTACTAACAGAAAAAAAAAAAAAAAAGCAAGGACAAAAGGTAACAACTGATGAGCATCTTATACACACACTAAAGAAAATGTTTCTGAATGACAAGACAAAATGACCATGCTTTGATTTATCATATGACAGGGGGTTGGGATAAATAAAACAGTTAAAACCTCCTAACAGAATATTCAGAGCCATTTAAAGAATGATAGGGGTGGCATGTCAGCTTAATGACCTTATTCTTCAGGAGAAAACTGCATGAAAATGGATTTCTTACGTGTTTTTCCTTGTTCTGTGGTGAATAAAGCAAGCTGCAAAGAATTAGGTGCATAGAATTTGAATGCATAATAAAACCAAAAGGATATTTCTTCTTTCAAGACAGATGGATGAACAGAAAAGGAATACTAAACCTATGTCAGGTTTTTTTGTTGTTGCTTTCTCAAATTTCTCAATGCATACTTGAATAAAATCTTGTGGGAGTTTTGGGGTTTGGTTTGTTTGGGATTTGTTTTTTGTTGGTAATTTTTGTGTTTCTTTTTGTTTGGGTTTTTTAATTTGGCTAGTTGTTGTGCTTCAACTCCAGCCAGCAGCTAAGCACCGTGCAGCTGCTTGCTCACTCCCCTAGCAGTGGTATCAGAGAGAGGACTGGAAGACTGAAAGTGAGAAAACTCATGGGTCAGGGTAAAGACAGATTAACAGGTAAAGCAAAAGCCACACACACAAGCAAAGCAAAACAAGGAATTAATTCCCCACTTCCCTCAGGCAAGCAGGTGTTCAGCCATCCCCAGGAATGCAGTGCCCCATCACATGTAATGGTGACTTGGGAAGACAAATGCCATCACCTTGAACATCCCCCCTTTCCTTCTTCCCCCAGCTTTAGATATTGAGCATGACATCACATGGAATGGAGTATCCCTGGGGTCAGCTGGGGTCAGCTGTCCCAGCTCTGCCCCCTTCCAACTCCTTGTGCACCCCCTTGCTGGTGAGATGGGGTGCAAGGCAGAAAATCCTTGATGCTGTGCTAGTGCTGCTCAGCTGTAAGTAAAACCTCTCTGTTATCAACACTGTTTCCAGCACAAAAGCAAAACATAGTCCCATACCAACTACTATGAAGAAAATTAATGCTACCCCAGCCCAAACCAGCACACTTGTTTTATCACTTGTTTTACCTTGATTATGCGTAAGTATAGTCCTTAAGGATCATTCTCACTCCTAGAATTGCTGCTGAAAGCTTGGTTTGTTAATACTCAGAGAAAAGCTCCTGATCCTCCAAAAGATGCTGGTACTAAATCAGCTTTTAGAAGGGGAATGTGTCAGGTATACAGTTTAATAACAATAACTGACATACTGCCCTTTCACTCAGCAATGCTTCAATTAAGTTCATGCAACTGACACCAGAAGGGGAAATGACATCCGGAATTAAGGAACATTTTCAGACACTGTTATCTCACTACTAAAACCTGAGAGTGTTTATGTATTTCTCATGTATCAAAATACTGCAGAATAAAAACTGTCACAGCTGTGGCTACCAAACCCCAAAGAACTAGAGGAGTGATGGTCAAACCCAACACCTTGACTGCACAGAGGCACAAACCAGAGAAAATGCTGTTACAACAGTCAGAAGAGGTTGATGTTTGCAACTTCCCTGTTTCAGTAACACCCATGTAATCATTGACAACTGACTTGAAGCCATTTCATGGTAAATTTCTCTTTACACCATTTAAAATCATGCTATACTGACTTGAGCCAAGTCAGGTAACAATAAATAACAATACTGGGGGTTTTTTTAATGTTTTCGCAGGACTAAACAGAGAGTTTTGAATGTTGCCATGGAAATATTAGACAATGTATTCAAAAAGTCATTTTTGTTTGCTTGCTTCATTGCTTTTTGCAGGAGAAGCATCCCAAGACAAAAGGCAACTAAATCGCAATCTTTTGAGAAGAAAACCTCTCCATTAAATTACTTTCAAAATTATTAGACTCAGTCAAACAGAACCTAATATAAAATATGAAATCATCATAGAATGGTTCAGGTTGGAAAGGACCTTAAAGATCATTGAGTTCCAAGTCCTCTATCATGGACAGGGATACTTTCCACTAGACCAGGTTGCTCCAAGCCCTGTCCAACCTGGTCTTGAGATCTTCCAGGGACGGGGGATCCACAAGTTCTCTGGGCAACCTGTTCCAGTGTCTCACCACCCTCACAGTAAAGATATCTTGTAGGACCCCTTTAGGTACTGGAAAGCTGCTATAAGGTCTCCCTGGAGCCTTCTCTTCTCCAGGCTGAATAACCCCACGTCTATAAACCCCGATATTGAATTATAAGTAGTTTTCCCCTATAATTTCTAACACAATATTGTACCCCAGCAAGAGCTTGTAACATTGAGAACAGGCTTAGGTTTAAGGACACAGGCATTAGGATGGGTCAAGTTTGTGCAGACTAGTCCTGGACTGCCTGGAGATTAAGTATGTAACAGAAATTACCCAATGACCAGGTCATTCCTACATAGTTCATTTTATTTTTCACTGAGGTTCGTATAGTCCTATAAATAGCTTCTACTTTTATGCATATTTTGTAACTAATAAATTGCAAGAACATGCTATGCTTGTGCAACAACCTACCTAAGACCCTAGTGCAAAATGCTGCATAGAGGAGCACAGAAAGGTGATGATAGTGGAAGCCTCAAAAGGCACAGGAGACACCAGAAGTCACTAGGCAATAAGTAGCAGTACTCAAAGTAATGCACCCTTCAGAGCTAGGTAAAACCAGTTTTAGGTGAGGCAGCAAAGCAAAAGTGTCTAAGACCTGTAAATTAAATCAAATACTATGAATTTGGATGTAACATTGCCTTGAAGACCAGTGGACAAAGATCCAGCTGCAAACTGCTTTAGCAAACAGATAAAAATGACAAGTGGATCTTAGAGTGAGGCAGAAGACTTCATCATCATCACACTCCTCCCAGTGAGGGACTTGTGAAGCTGCTGTAAACCCAGAGGAACAAAAGAAGGTTGAGCATAACATCACAGAAAGAGGTAGATACTTGAAACTTCGTGTATGTATTGCTTTAACTGTATGTAATTTGAGCTATAAGTGTCTTACGTATTTATAGCTTTCATGGTGGGTTGCATTCAAATACATTTTGTTTGATAGAATGGATCTTACCAGGAAATTTAAGTCATTCTAAGCTCTCATTATTTAATACTGACAACTTTTCAGTTTCAGAGGAGTGATGAAAACACCCCACAGTGTCAGGCCCACTCTCAATCCTTGCACAACACCTCACTGGGAGTGATTTTCTGTTGATGACTACTTATTTATAGGCTATTCATTAGCCAGTTCATTAGTTCACTAAATGCATACTTAGTCAATATTGTGTGGTGCTGATTTTGTAATCAAGATGCAGTCAAATAATTTATAAAAATAAAAGTATGTAACATCCAAGCAGTTCCTTTTAGCAATCAAATCTGTAATCTTAAGGAATGAAATCAGGTTTATTTAACATGACCTATTTTCAATCAATCCACAGTGATGCATAATACTTAATTTTAAAATAATTTGTTATTAAAGCACCTCTGTTAATTTCTCTTTAAGGATAAAGTCTCTTATTTAGTCATGTCACAAAATATCCATTTGTTTAATCTTCTGGAATGTATCCACTTTTCCAAAACTTCAGCGGGTCAGACATTCCTTCAATCACATCTTCTGGAATTCCATCCAGACCTGCTGAATTCAGAATTGTCTGTCAAGGTATATGTTTACAATCTTCTTAGTTGCTAATGGAGAATACTTTATAACCCTCCTGTGAAATAAGTCCTTTCTTGCACTTCTTGCAAAATGCAGGAGAGAAATACTCGGTGACAATCATCAGTGAGCAATGCAGCATATTTATATTGCTTGAGTGTTTTCCCATATCCTTAAAAAATTACTCTATTAATGTTAGCACAGCTATAATGGATCTTTTCCCAATGTTGTTAGTTTCCTACAGCTTCTTTTTTACAATAATTCTAGAAGGCAGTTCTGGGTGTCTATTTATTATTTCATGTGTTGCATATTGTGATTCATTTCTAACTTTCACTTTACCAGTAAGGCAGACAGGGCTTGCCTCCACTGTGGGATTAAATAATTTTGGTCCTCTAGTAAATGTTCATCAGTTACTTCTGAGTAATGGAAAACACTCATAGAATTATAGAATCAATCATAGAATTTAAGTGTTGGAATGAACCTTAGAAAAATTCCCTCTCCAGCTCCCCTGTAGGCTCTACAGATCTTGAAAAGTTGCTCTGAGGTCTCCACACAACCTTCTCTTCTCCAGGCTGAACAGCCCCAACTCCGTCAGTCTGTCCTCATAGGGGAGATGCTCCAGCGCTCTGAGCAACTTTGTGGCCTCCTCTGGACTCATTCCAGCATTTCCATGTCTTTCTTGTGTTGAGGACACCAGAACTGCATGCAGTATTCCAAGTGGGATCTCACAAGAGCAGAGTTGAGGGGAAGTTATCCTGAGCTGGGAGGCACCCACAGGGATCACTAAGACCAACTCCTGACTCATTTGTTGGCCAAACCGTATAGAATCATAATGAGTAGTCTTGATTCGGCCCAGGTGATTGTTTCATCTTTATCTGCTATAATGATGACCAAAATACAGAAACAACAATTGGCAGCACAACCTTTCATGTTAGAAAACAATCATCTATAATGTTTAAAAGAACTACAGGATGGTTTTTTAAGGGCTGTATGAGACCTTTAATATGTGTCTAAATATCACAGCATTAACTGACAATAACTTATTTTTCTTCAGTATTCTGGACTGTGCTAGTTAGCAATGGTGATGTTTCTTCAGTATATCCTGCTGCCTCTTTTGATTATTTTGTTCTCCTAAAGCAGGTAATAACCACTGATTTTAATATTCTAATCATGCAAAACAACTCATCAGCTTTTAGGAATACTAGTTATATTGAATTTCTTCTAATCAATGAGAATTTTCAATTCCTCTTGCTTACTGTCTTCAAGCAGCACCATACAGCAATTTAAAAATATATTCTTTCCACATCTGTTGACCTTGATCACAACATCCTGAGTTTGTGTTTATACCACATTTGCATTCTTATTAAGTTTCCTTTTTCATTTTTGTGTTAATAGCCTCATAGTTGCTCCAGCTAATCTCCAGTTGAGAAGATTATCACCTTTTTTAATGTGAGAAGTAAGCTGCGATATTTATAATCCAACCATCTCTTAGGATAAATGTTTGACAAACTGAAACCTTCCCTTTCAAACCAGCCATGCAATCAGAGGTACCGTCTGGTATCTTCTGCCTTTTCAGGGCTATTAGAATGACTCTAAGAAGATTATGTGAGCTTTTGTCTTCTGTCTCCCTTCAAGATAACTGAAGCTTCCTAAAGTGCATAGTTTCACATGAATGTCATGTAACTAATTTGCATCATCCCTTACTAATATCTCCCAAGTACCTGGTGGATTCTGGTGGATCCTGTGCCCTCTCTTTTCAACACAGAATCACCAGTGATGACTGTTTGCCCTCCTGGGGTACCTGAGCTCTTTTGTTCCTGCTTGCTTCTTCTGAAAAGGATATGAGTCAAAATATTCAACAGGTTTTTGTTCTGTTCTGCCAGAAAGAAGGGACAAGTTGCTGATCATCTGATGATCAAGTGCTTGTAGAAGAAAGTGAATGCCCTTCAAAGTAAGGAAGCATGCTACCTACAACAGGAACATCTCCTATATTATAATGCAAATTACTTCAAAATGTTATTCATCACTGATAAATGTATCCTTATAATAATGTGAAGTAGTTAATTTGTGGAGAAAGAAAAGATTTTAGTTAAAGAACTGCACTGTAGTGTCAGGAAGATTAAGGCATCAAAACTTTATCTGCTGAAGGTATAAGAAGTGTAAAAGCATATCTTTTCTAGTATCTAAAATATGACTTTGATGCTCTATGGCCGATAAGCATTTACAGCATGTTACTAGCTAGAACCTAACAGGGTCTGACTACTATTGCAGATTTCCAGCAGACAGACCACACAGTTTAAAGGAAAAGGCAGTCAAATTAGCAAATTAATGGACAGCCCTCTAGGTGTATCCTGCCTTAATTGTAAAGCTTGATGTGCTAACAGCAGAAGGTGATAAGACTGGCAGTATAGCTTGTTAGGCATAGAAAGCAGTAAACAGAATTCTCAGCAGTTTGTAGGGCATGTTTTCAACTCTCTTTACCCATGTGATTCTCATGTAAGTGATGAGTAATACAGTGCCCCTATGCCAGAGTGCAAAAGGTAAATTGGGCATCACAGTCCCTGAAGCAACTTTGTCACCAGTATAATCTGTGATTGCTCATAGTTCTGTGGTTGAAACACAAAAACTGTTTGATCAGATGACAGAATAAATGATGAATAGGAAACTGGAGGGGAGGGTGGGAGGTGGAGTGGAACTGGAACTGGGTGGGAGGTGAATCCAGTAGTCTGGCAGAGGTGAGGCTGCTGCAAATCCATACCCCCAGGTCCAACCAGCAGCAAGGCTGAGAATATATTCCTAGTGTGGACAAACAGAGGACTCACACAAACAGCAGGAAGAGCCTCACCCCGCTCTCCTTTTTGGCTGTGCAGAGTAAAAGTTTCTTGGTGTGAAACTGAGACATACATATATACAATGTGGGTCCCTCCAGCAGCTGGGCTCAAACATTCAGTCTGCCCAGTAGCTGTCTCAAGACCCCAGTCCCTCCAGATGCTGGCACCTGTGGCCACAGCCCCACTCCAGCTGCTGACAGATACACTCACACACATGGCTGGGACCCCATGGGTAGAGAGCTTGGTCTCACCCTGAGAGGCACAAAAGTTTCCCTGGCCACTGCACCTACTCGCTGGCTAGTCCAGCCTGCTCTTCACTAGTGTTCACACATTCACTGGCACCACAGACATATCCACACATAACATCGAGCCCCTTACCTAAGAAAAGGATTAGAAGATGGATTTGGTAAGAAGATAGGACAGACTGAGCTGATCAGGCACAGGGTATGGCCAAACAACCACCTTTCCCCCCCTGCCACTGGCTCCTTTGATCCCCTTATCTTTCCATTTTCCTGTGACTGCTCCTCTGCAAATCACCTAGATTCATCTCCTTCCCTGCCTTCTTTCCTTAAACATCCCATTAAAAGTTTCCTGCAATCCCAAAAAAGCTCTTTCCCCTGCACCCCATAAGGTGTCCCATACCCCTATGCAGTGACCCTCTCCATCTGCAAGGTGCTCTGAGACTCATCTGGATGTATGTCACCCTGGCCCATAGCAGAGGCTTATCTGGGATGCCCTGGGGTGACCTCCAAGTCCACAAGTCACATAACCCTGCCAGCTGTGGCTCTCTAGGCTCTCTTCTGTGTGTGCAGACAAGCTTTTTACCACATAACCTAAGAGAAACATGTGAGCCATGTGATAAAAATGCGTCATATTCCTCCAGGCAAACTAACTGTTAACATTTAAATAAGACTATTCTGTCAAAGGGTCTCACTGTTCAGTTCACACAACAATTGTTCTCTCCAATACAAGTAATTGGTTCCCTGAATAGTCTTCAAAAGAGAGAAGGGACACAATGATCGCATCAAAAATCTTACTTTTTCTGTGTGTTAAAGGACACCTGGACAAATCTTATGAATCCTTTATGAGGAACAAAGAAATAAGCTCAGCAGGGACATCTCAACATCTTTTTTAGGAGAAGTTCTTAAAAAAGTCTTTTGGCTAATACAATTCCCCTGAATAAATACGTGAAAAACTGTGGTATCCATAACAAAAGATTTAACTTATTTATTGATTACTTTATGCCAACTGTCCTTTGTCAGAAGTGAACACACCAGCTTCAGCAATTTCCAAAGCATGAGATATTACTCATCTTGTACTGGGACAGCTCTGTCCTTTAGTGTCCTCAGGAAGCAGAATTCTGTCTCCCAGCTTCACCGTGTTTTTCCTTTTCATTGAAAATTCCCTTTCCAAACAGGGCAATGTTGACATCTGTGTTTGATTAGACATGTTGGAATAGTGTATTTATTTTTTTTTAATAGCTTTGGAAATTATTTGCCTGAAGTCATTCTCCAAGTTAGTGACTAAACAGGACTAAAAAGGTCCTAGCTAGACATTACTGCATCATGTCTCTGGTGCTCCTGCTTTGCTGCTGGCAGGAATGGTCTCCTCCCCTGCAGTGTATGTGACATGAATCCCTACAGCACTATCCCATCTTGTGCCAGCAAAGCTTTCAATAACACATTTTGGGTTTCTTTTGATGCTTAATAGGCCTCTGAGAAACCTCCTAATATATATATATATATATATGTAAAGACACAGCAATAACCTAGATATAATGCAAAACTAGTTTTGAAAAGAAAACTCGCATAAAATCCTGAGAGTTTTTCTCTCTTTGTCTAGCTATACACACACACACACCCCCTAATGTTGCAGTTTGTGTAAGGAGTGAACCATCATGCTACAGCAGACCTTTGCAGTTTCTAACAGTGCCTTTCACATATTAATTTCTGAAACTTATCCCTTAATTAAAATCTAACCTCTTGTTTTTCAGGGCACTATGATCAGTGACATGAGCCGGAATGGCAAACACCTACCAGTATAACTGACAACAACCTAGAAGGTGGCATTGAAAAAGATGCTCTGCTTTCAGCAGAGCTCACAGGGATATCCAGCATCCTGCTGCAAAGCTGTGGGACTTGGAAGAAGTAAGCAGAAAACAGAGTTGAGATGACATTTCCAACTGTAGCTGACTGAGCAAATTCTAATTATGTCCCAGTTTCAGAATCTGATAAAAATAGTTGTTCTTCTCCAGATTTGATCACTCAAAACTTGCTTTGAAGGATCAGTTATCAGTTAAAATGAGCAAAGTACTTTCCTGTTTGTGTCTGGCCATAAGTGCAACCTTTTATTTCTTCCTTGTGAAAATGTTACTGGTATCCTGAGGTGACTCCAGATGAATTTGATCTAGGCTAAGCAAGTATCAGCTTCAGACCACATAAACTACAAGACAACCACCTTGCTCTTCAGGAATGCATCATATTAGAAATACAGAGTGCTGAGATAAGTAGTACTGAAGACTAGACCTCAGCATTTTTGGCTTGAAACTAAGAAGTTTCATTGATATAAGGGACAGAGGAAGGCTGTAATGATATTGCTTTTTCCAGTATTTTTTCCCAAAACCATGTGAATCAATCATTTACATTCCCCTTTCCCCAGCATTATCCAGTACTTAGAGATCAGATACTGATACTTTCTTTAACAAACTACTTTCTTCAGCTGCTCATCTTTGACAAACTTATTAAAGGAAATACAAATAGCATGAATCATTGCAGTAGTACAATTGAGATGGAGAACCAGTTCTACCACTTTTTGTATGTGCCACCAGGGCATACAGAAATATGAAGAAAGATCAAAGAAAACAAAGGATGACAGGTAATGTCCACCCACCTGGCTCCCAATTTGGCTCTACAGTATTAGCAATCAATATCAGCCTAAATGGGCATGAAACGCAGTCTGTTGATCGTGGTGATTCAACATTTCAGCTCAATTCACTTCAGCACCACACTGAAATTATGTGTATAAAAGGATTACTTGATGTGCATTCCTTCAAAATCACTAACAAAGGAATGAGGAAGAAGCAAGAAATAAGGCACTGTCTATATACCTCAGACCAACAGAGACTGTTTCTGGTTTGTATTTCTGAGCAGATCCACACACACATAGTTCTTCTTAGTTTATATATTCAGTTCTAGCCTTCTCCCTGGGCTTAAGTGGTTTTAATAGTTCTATACTTCATGACTGTTTCCCCAAAACATTATCTAAGAGATCAACACTCTCTAGCAATATACTTTTGTATCAACAACTTAGGTAAGCTACAAGTTCTCAAACCTATTAATATCACTCCTCAAGACTAAAATCGGGCAATGATTTGACTGCTTCAAACATCAGTCGTAATTTTCTTCAAGGTTTTACTCTGTCTATAAATACAAGTATAAACTGGGAGAGGAATGACTAGAGAGTGGCTTTGCAGAAAAGAAGCTGGGGATGCTGCTGGCAGCAGGCTCAGTATGAGGCAGCAGTGATGTCCTGGCATCTGGGAGTGCAAGCTGCATCCCTGGTTGCATCAAACTCAGCACAGCCAGATGGTCAGAACAGCTGATTATCCTGCTGTATTCAGCAATTGTGTAGCCTCACCTGCAGTGCTGTGTGCAGTTCTGGGTCCCACAAATTAAGAAGGATGTGAAGGGCCCTGAATGTGTCCAGAGGAGGGAAACAAAGCTGGTGCAAGGGCTGGAAGGCATGTCCTTTAAGGAGGAGCTGATGATTTCAGGTTTCCCTGGCTTGGAGAAAAGGAGGCTGAGGGGGAGGTTCCTGTGGAGGAGAAGTGGAGAGGAAGGTGCTGAGCTCCCCTCCATGGGCTTCAGTGATGGGATATGCGGGAACAGTTCAAAGCTCTGCCAGAGAAGGTTTAGACTGGACATTAGGAAGCATTTCTTTACCATAAGGGTGGTCAAACACTGGAATAGGTTTCCTGGAGAGGTGGTCAATGCCCCAAGCCTGTCAGTATTTCAGGGGCATTTGGACAATGCCCTTAATAACTTCCTTTAACTCGTTCAGCCCTGAATTGCTCAGACAGTTGGAAGGGATGATTGTTGTAGGTCCCTTGCAACTGAAACAGCCTATTCTATTCTATTCTATTCTATTCTATTCTATTCTATTCTATTCTATTCTATTCTATTCTATTCTATTCTATTCTATTCTATTCTAAAACTGCTGCATGTCCTTAGTTTCACAAAAGAGATGTTACTTGTTTCATGTTCAGAATGAATAGATATCTTCATTTGATTTACTTTCTTTTTTCTTTTTCCTCTGATTCAGGGCTGACAAATATGCCAATGCAAATTCATAAAACACGACACATAGTGCAATCATCTTGAAATTATGCAAGCATGGATCAGACTAGACCAAGGTACAGAAATATGATGGCTAAAGAAGACACTCATAACAATTCTCCAAATAAATACTGGCACATCTTTTAAAATACTTTTGAGGTTTTCTAAGTTCAGGCTCCTTATTGGATCTTATTATAATAATTTTCTATTAGATTCTGATGTATTTATTTTCAAAAGCAAATAAAAGGTCACAGTTTTCTGAAAGAAAAGAAAGGCAAAGCCATAATGTATTACTTATTCAACTTTATGTTACATATGTAAAGTCATTCATGATTAATTCCATTAGCATAGGAAGGAAGGAGGGAAGGAAGGAAGGAAGGAAGGAAGGAAGGAAGGAAGGAAGGAAGGAAGGAAGGTAGGTAGGAAGGAAAGGAAGGAAGGAAACTTGCCCACTAACAGTTAAGAATTCTATCAAATTATAAGAATGTGTAATTTCCCATACTCTTTATCCATACCTGTGAAACAAGCAAGGCTGCTGCACTTTTAAATACACTTAAGATATTACAAATAATCATAAATGGGGAATAATAAGAAACATATTTTTCATTCTAGCTACACCAATATTCACCAGCACAGAAGGAGAATCATGGTGCTTAATTAATCTGAAAAACCATGGACAAAATATAAAATTGCTCTGAAAAAATGGCTATGTTAAAGAAAAGCAACTAGGGGTTAAATCCAGGTACATTCATATCCGGTAGAAGATAATATGAACAGATTGAAGTCAGAGAGCAGTGCATAAGAACCAGTAATAATGGAGATGATATATCCCTTTATGTAGCCTGCATGACATTAAAATAGGCTCAGGTCTCAAGGAACAAATTTGAATTATGAATTTTTATGCAGCAGTAGCTACCTATTTTCTTATGCATATCTTCCTCAGCAGTATGTTGTCATGATACACTGTGCAATAAGTTCCAAGAACTTGCAAACTCCTTACAAGATCTGTACAACTGTACTGCATAGCCAGGTTTTGTTAGTCGGGGGGCTACAGGGGTGGCTTCTGTGAGAAGCTGCCAGAAGCTTCCCCCAGGTCTGACAGAGCCAATGCCACCTGTCTCCAAGATGGACCTGCTGCTAGCCAAGGCTGAGCCTATCGATGTTGGTGCTAGCGTCCCTGGGATAACAGATTTAAGGAGTCAGAAAAAAATCTGTGCAACAGCAACTGCAGCTGGAGACAGGAGTGAGAACGTGTGACAGAAACAGCTCTGCAAACACCAAGGTCAGTGAAGAAGGAGGGGGAGAAGGTGCTCCAGGGAGCAGAGCAAAGATTCCCCTGCAGCCCACGGGGAAGTCCATGGTGACGGAGGGTGTCCCCCCGCAGACCATGAAGGTCCACAGTGGAGAAGTTATCCATCTGTAGCCTGTGAAGGAGCCCACACCAGAGCAGGTGGATGTCCAAAGGAGACAGTGATCCCATGGGAAGCCCGTGCTGGAGCAGGCCTGATGGCAGCACTTGTGACCCCATGGGGAACCCATGTTGGAGCAGTCTGTTCCTGAAGGACTGCACTCTGTGGAAGGCACCCACGCTGGAGCATTTTGTGAAGAACTGTGGGAAGGTGTCACCTTCAAGAAGTTCCTGAAGGACTGTCTCCTGTGGGAGGGACTCCACGCTGGAGCAGGGATGTGTGTGAGGAGTCCTCCCCCTGAGAAGGAAGGAGCGACAGGGATAACATGTGATGAACTGACTGCAGCCCACATTCCCTGTCCCCCTGCTCTAGTGCTAGTGGGGGTGGAGGCAGGGAATTTGGGAATCAAGTTCAGCCCAGAGAGAAGAGAACAGTGTTGGAAAGGTTTTTTAGGATTTGCTTTTATTGCTAATTACCCTTCTCTGATTTTGATTGGTAATAGATTGAATTAATTTTTCCCCAAGTCGAGTCTGGTTTGCCCATGATGGTAACTGAGGATTGTTCTCTCCCTGTCCCTATCTCAGCCCATGAGCCTTTTGTTATATTTTCTCACCCTTGTCCAGCTGAGAAGGGGAGTGATAGAACAGCTTTGGTGGGCACCTGGAGTCCAGCCAGGGTCAATCTCCCCTCCCAGTGACTTTTAAATAAAGTATTAAGAGCTGTGGGAAGGAGATGACGGTAAAGAATCACAGCTCATTTGCATAACAGTATCTCCAGCACACTGACTTTTGCTGGCACTGCAGTTGTGGTCACGCACAATGCGATTACTTTGTAATCATGGGCAATAGAGATTTGGAATGTTTTCTGAGGAAGCTGCATTACCGTCACATAATAACATTGATTTAAAATTTTTCTCCCAGTGTTGGTAACAGTGACATCTGCAGAGTGCAGTTAGTTTTGAATGCTTGATACTCTCATCACAGTGGAGATTAGCAGGGAGTCAAGGATGTCTGCCAGGTTCGTCTCACAGCTTCAACGCAAGCTGAATTTGTGGAATTTTTTTGGAACATGGTGAGTTAATAAGGTTTCTGTTGTCAAAGTAAAGGCAAGGTTATTTTAATTACTAGTTCATTTCTATTCTGAATCTGAAGTAGCCTTCAAGTAACTGCAAAATTTGTGGTTCACATATTAACATTAATTTTCAGTTGCTAAAAAAAAATAAAAGAGTCAATTCGATAGCCCATAAATTATGATGCATTTGCAGATAATAATTCAAGTGTCACCAGCTGGCAGTGCTCACAGTGACCATAAACTGGGTACCCATTGTTCTCCACATGAACAACCTTTGTTTAACTCTGAATGCAATACTGCTTAGTTAATAAACACAAAAAGTACAGTAGTGAATTCACTTGTGTAAATTGGCATGGTATTTCACAAACCTAAAACCAGATACATTTCTTGCTTCCTAAATTCTACAATTTTGGGTCTACATCACTGAAACCTGTTTCTAAAATACAGGTTAGAACTTCTCACATAGCTATACTGGAAGGATTCGCTGCAAAAGACAGAGAGAGATTCTTTTACACCTTTTTATTGGATGTGCAAGAGGCACAGCAGTCAACAAAGGACAAGACAGTGAACTGGAGATTTAGATGCTAACAAACATTGAAATGCTGCCAAAAATCTGATACAACGCAGAAGAGAATAAACAAAGGATTACTCAAGGTCTGGACATCAAACAAATGATCTAAGAAGAAATAAGAAAAAGTAACTTTTCCCCCAAGGAGTAAGTTCCTCTTAAGTTCATCCCACAATTTACATTTCTGCCCATCTTAGCCTACATATATATATATATATATACTCACCTATAACTAACTTTAGACATTACATTAATATACACATATCTAGATCTCAGCTGGTCATTTCACAATCCTTTTACTGATAATTGAGAGGCACTGGCACTTTTACAGTACAATTCATCAGCTCTCAGGGTGAGATGGACTGAAACTGTGTGATTCCATTGATTCTCAAGCCAATGCAGAAGCTGAACACAGACATAGATTTCTGTATAGCAGGA
>NW_008684279.1:144199-146904 GCF_000695815.1 Acanthisitta chloris
TATGAATAAATTTTTTATCACTTTCATACATCATGTCTTCCAAAAAAATTAGTACATACTGAACAAAATGAGAAATTTTTTTTCCTGAGGTACATAATAAGTCTGTGTTAAGTCATCTACATTGGATAAAATTAATTCCATGCAATGTCTGGCACTTCTAGACCACTAAAGATGTAGCAGATAATATTTCTATTGTAAAACATCCCCTTACACACACATTCAGTATTAATACAACTGAGAACATAGGCCACTTATTAAAAAAAACTTGCTTCAAAGAGAATTTAAAATTTGGAAAAGTATTAGGTTAGCATGTACAATTGTTTCTGCATTTAAGGTCTTCAACATTGTCACGGTTTAACCCCAGGCAGCAGCCAAGCCTCACACAGCCACTCACTCACTCCCCTACAGTGGGATGGAGGAGAGAATCAGAAGGGTAAAGGCTAGAAAACTCATGGGTTGAGATAAAGACAGTTTAGTTTAATCGGGAAAGCAAATGTCATGCACACAAGTGAAGCAAAACAAGGAATTAATTCACTGCTTCCCATGACCAGGAAGTGTTCAGCATCTCCAGGGGAGTAGGGCCCATCACATGCAATGGGTACTTGGGAAGACAAACACCATCATGTCAAAAGCCTCCCCTTACTCCTTCTTCCTCCCACTTTATATACTGAGCATGATATCCTATGGTATGGAATATCCCTTTGGTCAGTTTTGGTCACCTGTCCTGGCTGTGTCTCCTCCCAATCTCCCATGCAGCCTTGACTCCCTTGCCAGTGGGGCAGTGAGGAAAGCAGCAAAGGCCTTGGCTCTGTGTGAGCTCTGCTCAGCAGTAACAAAAACATCTCTATATTATCAACTCTGTGTTAAAGCACAAATCCTAAACACAGCCCCATACTAGCCACTGTGATGAAAGTTAACTCTATCTCAGCCCAAACCAGCACAGTCATAGTAAGGCTGTGGTAAACTCCTAATGTCTACTGGGAAGTGAATGTCAAGAAAAACACAAGAACTAAAAAAATGTAGAGTTTTAACAATCTCCAAGACAAGAAAACAAACATAACCCAGTAATGTGATCTATTGGTCTTTTTCCCATTATTAGAAGACCTCCATCTTAGTATTGACCTGATGGTGCAGGGTCTGAGAATTTGTCTGGGCTTGTACCATCCTGAGCTGGTTTTAACTTGCTTTAGCAGTTGTCAATGTGACAATGTTAGACTATGGCATGATGTGTTTTATCTTAAGCTCTGTTGATACCACAGATTCTTACTCTTTGCTAGTCCAGTATGAAGACTTCTAATAACACGAAGACTGAATAGAAGTGGTATCTCCAATATTTAGACTAGTCAAACACTCTAAGGAGAACCAGTCTGGAAACACTATAACCAGCTCCACATGATGATCTACCAAACCCAAGATACCCCAGTGATTCCTCAAAACCATTTAGCACGGGATGGAGTGTGTTGGTTTTTTCCTTGGAAATGTATTTTTTAACATCTCCAACTGTATAAATACACACACAGGCACATACATGAATGAGGGTTTGCCTTCTTTCCTATGAGCAGAATACTTGCTAGAATTGCACAGATGAAAGCAGTTCAGTGATCTGAGAGGATTGCATTGTCACATGCCTCACAAAGCAAAAGACACTTGAAAAGGCAGAAGACAGAAATAAATCACTTGAATGCTAACAAATGTCCAGTTGGAGGCCTCTGAAAGTCCCAACAGAGAATCACAGAATTTTAGGAGTTGGAATGGATCTTAAAGATCATCTAAAGATACAGTTCCTCGGGGGAATGTCTTATCAGTCCCTTTTGGCCTTGCACTTATCTTCTTCACTTTGCAGATACAATGAAAGTTGCAGTGTATCTGCAACGCTCATAGCCCAGAAAGCAAATCAAATCCTGGGCTGCAACCAAAGGGGTGTGAACAGCAGGTCAAAAGAGGTGATTCTTCCCCTCTGCTCTGAACTCATGAGTCCCCACTTGGAATACTGTATGCAGTTCTAGTGTCTTCAACATAAGGGCATGGAACTGTTGGTGCAGGTCCAGAGGAGGCCATGAAGTTTATAAGAAGATTAGAGCATGTCTGCTGTGAAGACAGGCTGAGGGAGTTGGGGCTGTTCAGCCTGGAGATCTGTGGAGAACTCACAGCAGACTTGGAGGATTTGAAGAGGGCACAGGGGAGCCAGAGAAGACTGTTTGTTAGGAGCTGCAGTGACAGGACAAGGGGCAATGGGTACAGATTGAAAGAGGGAAAATTTAGGTTAGGTGTTAGGAAGAAGTTTTTCCTTGTGAGGGTGGTGAGACACTGTATTTCTTCCACTCTGGTTAGAGGTTCTCATGTTGTAGAAGCCTGGTACAAAGCCAGTGCCTCTTATGTTAGGTGTCCCTGCCCATGGCAGGGGGTTGGGACTAGATGATCTATAAGGTCCATTCCAATCCCTAAAAATTCTATGACTTTCACCTGCGCAGACATCACAAGCTCCTGAGAGCTTAGCTTTTGCCAAAAAAGCAGCAGCCAGGCCTTGAGCAGAAACAACTACGGTTAAGAACCTGGCTAACAGCAGTTACAGCTATAGTCACACACGTGAGCCTCTAACGTGGCTCCTGCTCAAAGTTATTTAATTGATCACAGGTTTAGGTTTACCTAACTCTTCCGTTAACACCGAACGGCAGCAGAGACGCGTGTGGACAGGTGAGGGAGGG
>NW_008684280.1:0-65666 GCF_000695815.1 Acanthisitta chloris
GCTGTGCTGTCCACTCTGTGTGTGCTGCCGACGGGAGGGAAGGGCAGTGGGGAGACAAAGGGTTTGCACAGTGCCTGTGAAGTCCTCTGTAGCTTCTTCTAATTTCCATCCTCAAAGTCCAGACCACAGATGCTTCATCAGGCAAAACCAGCCTGGGTGCCTGCAGGTAAAAATTATGTGGCAACACGCAACAAAGGAGCTGACTAAAGGAGATTTCTGCAATGAGCTTTCCAGCACTTACACAGATGGGAATCTACCCAGACTCTGGTTTCTGTGCTCTGTAACAAGACATTATTTATCTTAATTATAATGGGCAACATAAAAAAAACCCACCCCCAAAAAAATCCAAACAAAAAAATACCCCAAACAAAAAAAGCAACACAAAAAAACAGGCAGAAGAAAAAAAAAAGGCACATATTCTTTCATGTATCCAAGCAGATTAAGCACTACACTTTTAATGTTGGTCAGAGAGGCTAAAACTGCTGGTCACCAGACAAATGTAACTGTGTAATTCAATATTAAAAAATATCTTTTTCATTAGCCATTAAATATCTTGGGATAATGATGAAATCATAAAAGACTCGTGTTTGGCCAGGAGAGAGAAGATTCATAAAAGAATAAAGTGCTGTGGGATATTGCTCCTTTTGGCATAAAGGGCAGCACCCAGAGCCTGCTCAGGCAAATATTTGTGTGTGCAGATGGTTTAATGCAAAGCAAATTTAAGCCTCAATTCTGAACTAAATTCCATGCACACAGCCTTCTGACCCTCTCACCTCCTGTCCCCTGAAAAACCCAAAACCATACAGGATTGCTCTGGAGCATCACAGAGGACAGGGCCCATCTCTGCTAAGGGCTGTGCAGTCCCAGAGGGAGATGTCCTCATGCCCCCTGGGGCTGCAGGTAGGGTGCACCAGGACCCTGAAGGTGATAAACTCAAGTGGGGAGAGTGGGTCAAGTATCAGAAAGAATGTAGACCTTGGTGATATTGGGGTTTGGAGAAAAAAATCAGAGCAGAAGTGCTGAGACAAAATCTTCAGCCTTCTTACAGTAGCACTTGGCTTTTTTCAGTGTTTGGTAAGAGATGCTCAGCTTTGTGTTTGCCTAGATACCTCTTAGCAGAAAAGAAAGCAGAATCCCCCATACACTGTACTGTGTCCTTTCAATCCATGACATGTAAGTATGAGCTTACATTTGAAGTCTAAAATTGAATTCTTGATATGAAAGCATTAACAAAGAAAAAATAATGACAGACTATTAGGAGTTCATATTTTTATTGCAATTTATATATACACACACATACAGATTTTCCTGTCTAGGTTTTGAGTTTTCTATATGCTATCACATTCCAGTAGAACAGTGTCCTTCAATTGTCATCTGTGGGACTGATAAGAATATATCAGACTTGAACTAGAGTGTAACATGAAAACAACTGAAAATAATCAACAAAATCAAACAGTCTGTGCTAGTGAAACAGATTTTGAAAAAATAAAAGCAAAAATATAAAGCCAAGTCTCAGAGTTGTTTGTGTTTTTTCAATTTAACACTTTGTGGGAATATGAGTAAGTAAGCACATCAACACTGAAGTTGTTGATGGTCATATTCAATGAATTACAGATCCAAGCTTCCACAAGTTAGGAACCAGGTCTTTAAAAAGTAGAAATTGCTAAGTGAAAGATTGCTTTAAAAGTCTGAAAACAAAAATAATGTTTTGTTGTGGTTTTTTTCCTAAATTTAAATCCTGTATTTTGGATCCAGCAGAGTCCATTCAGATCACATTTTCAATATAATTTTTACAATGAAAATTAGAAACTTCTGTTTTAAAAATGAAACTTAAGAAACTAAAAAGTTAAAAAAGCAATAGTTACTCAAGGTCATACTATTAAATTATGTGAATTGGTCACATTGAGGCAAGTGTGTGCAAATAAAACCATTTGGCAAAGTGAATTGATAGTTTCCTTGATTTCATGGGCCAGAAGGGATGAGCCATATCTTTCATGCTGATAATGTCTGAAAAAAGGGTATTAAAGCAAAATCACACCCGAAATCTGACAACGTGGTCCTTCTTCACCTAAAGTCTAGAGAAGCAGCTGAGTCTTAGAAATGCCTAAGGAGCACCATTAGCTATTCCTCTGTGGGAAGTCCAGGGGATCACTGCTCTGTAGTGACTCCTTTTTCCTTTCTGCTCTTCCACCTCACATTTTTATCTCATTATTCTTAGTAGTGGTAAGTAACTATGACAGAAAGACAGAGTGGAAAATTAAGGCTTGTTAATACTATTATACACCAAAAGGATCATGTCATAAATGAGATTTCAGTCTACCCAGTCTGAGATATAATTAAGGTATCATGTTCAAGGTGGATGGGTTTGAGGCAATAAAAGGCCACCAGATGTTGTTCCATTTCAAAGGGGTGAATCTTTTTAGGTTGAGAAGTGATGTGGATGCAATTTTGGGAGTGGTGAGAGACACTGACTCCCTCCTGGCTGTTGAACAGGGGCTCCTGTCCCCTCGAAGGGAGGGCAGCTCCACTGATCCTGCATCCTTCAGGATGATCTTCCTGCCAAGCACAAGTTATTTTACTAGGTCTCATTTTCCATGAGCATGTCACCAGTGAGTACTCTCCATGGGCTTCGGTCTAAGGAACCTCTCAAGAGTAAGCACAATTAGCTCAGCACCCTGTCGAAGAGTTACATGAGCCAAAAATTTCACTGTCAGTTAATTCACTTTTGAGCAAAGTAAGGGAGTGAATAATGAGTGTATGTCAATAATATGGACCCATGTCAACAAAACCATAACAAGAAAACAGTGAGAATTTTGCTTGGTTTTGAGAGAATACAATGAGTGGAATGCTGCTGCTTTCTCATTTTTTCCCCCCTGTTATCAGTAGGGAAGGCTGGGCAGGACTTAGCTGAATCACTGCTCAGAAGTCAATCCAAAATGTGAGTCAAACAGTGTATGGGCTACAGACTGACATGTGTGTTTAGTGTCAGTCGGGTTTGTCGTGCAATTCTTGAGGGCATAAGGGATGACTTTTTTTTGCCTGCAAGTAGCCACAATCATTATATGAGTCATTCAGGGGAATGATACTGAAAGCTATCATGTCATAAAGCTGCAGAGTTTTCCAGTGAAAACAGCAGCCCAGAAGAGCTTCAGCAGCATGCTAACAAAGGTGGTGCCTTGCTGGGATAGCTATTATTACACACACAAAGAGATGGAGCTGACATGGGGGAGGGAGTGCTGGAGGAAGGAAAGGAAGGGAAGAGGGATCATAAAAAGTGATAAATAATCCTTCTAAACATGATAGTCTTTACTTCTAAATTCAAGATTTAAATGCAGAGTATATATGGGGTTTTTTTCTCTAGTTATCTTTCTTCATCTCTCCTCCTTTCTTAATTCCTCAGAAAGAGTAGGACAAATCTGTCCTCAAGGGTTGCCCTGCTATTTTTCACCTTTTCCAGTCTGCCACTTCTTCAAATGGAAATGCTGTCTATATGTGATTTCAAGCTGTACAACTAGTGAAATATTAGCCAAGACTTAAGTTCTTACTTTAGCAAAATAACTTTTTAAAAATAAAATCTTGGGGAGAGGTGGAAGGTGAAGGGGGTGGGGGAAGGGAAGGAGTTATGACAGGGCACAAACACAACCAACAATAACAATTAATTAACACTGTATTAAAAGCATCAAATAATCCTCTTATCTTCATGGGGACGTTCTTGCTTACCTCCTTATCCACTTTGCCATGTAGGAATGTTATAGACATGGAGGTCCTGTGGGATTTGAAGGTAGGAGCACAGTGTGGAGCCACCTCCCTCCGTATCCTCCGTGCAGGGAAGGAAGGGGCAGTGGTGTACCTGAAAATATTTATTGGTGGTCACACTCTCATGTGGGAGCAGAGGACAGGAGGACAAGCTTCGGAATCCTAATGACACAGGCTACAGCTTAAGAAAGAATTACACAAAAGGTGTATATTAGTTGTTACTGCTTGAAAACAAAGAATGTCAAACAGTCAGAACTGCTAAAGAAGGAGGGAATTGTGCCCCACTGTGCTAAATCTGGTCCAGCTTTCTTGAAATGTTGGCTCAGCAAAAGCAGGTGGCAAGGAATCTAACTGGAACAGCAGGAGCAACTAGATTTCAAAGTTTCCTCTTGTCAGAAATCCTTTTCTTCAACTTACTAGGTTTGAAATTGCTTGTAAATACATTAAAGAATCCTTCTACCCCCTGCTCTCTTTGCAGTATGGGGAACCATGATTCTCCTTAAAGCAGATATTTTGGGGAAAGACCTTTGTGTAAAAATGCTGGTTTTACATAAAATCAGAACCAGTGTGTTTCCACAAAAAAAGAAAATCTTGGCATATATGAGTTTTAGTTAATAAAGAGCTTTTTGAACTATTTTGACTAGGAAATGTTTTTTGTTTATTTGCTTGTGAGATGCAGAAAAACATAAAATCCATGTTTTTAGAATACATGCAACTCACAATAATGCACATTAACTATTAATGGAAGAAAATGACTGAAGTGACCCAGATTTCTTTCTTTTTGCATTGTTATGAGAAATAACTGCAAACAGAAATCTATATTTCTGGCAAGCAAGAATATTTTGTCAGTCACAGCTTCTAGACCTACAGGCTAAAGCAGAAACAGACATATCTTTTCTAAACTGTAGCTACAACTTCAGTATTAAATCTAACCATGATAATGCCTATGTGAATAATATGTCAGACAAGCATAAAACTGAGTGTCTAAGGACATCAGCTCCTTATTATGGGCTCTTTCCCCCAGTGTCAATTTAAATTTGGGGATA
This sequence comes from Acanthisitta chloris, assembly GCF_000695815.1. NCBI lineage: Eukaryota > Metazoa > Chordata > Aves > Passeriformes > Acanthisittidae > Acanthisitta > Acanthisitta chloris. The sequence continues at coordinate 4,803 of NW_008684280.1, forward strand.
TCTCCATCAAAGTCAGTGGAGTCAGAACCATGTAAAACTGACACGATTGCAGGACATGATCCTGCCTGCCTGTGTAGCATCTGCCATCTTCATCAATTCAGAGGCTGAACTCGGACCACACAAATCATAAACAGACCTATATAGCTTTCTGGAGAGGGCTTAGCTGCTGAAGGTTTACAGTTGAAAAATATCTGTGAGCTTAGTGTTGATCTCAATGTTAGTTCACCCAGGTCCTCTTCGATGTACCATCAATGCAGCAGTTTCAGACCATGTCTAGCACACACAGAGACTAAGCTCCTGACAAATACAAATTCTGGCTTCCTTCGAGGAGCAGGACGTGCACTTCCCACACCCAAGAGCTCTGCACTCAGAGCAGCAGGCCTGGAGATTCAGGCTCCCCCCGTGCCAGCACCCTCCTGGGGAGGGGTTCAGGCAGAATTGGCCAGGGCCTGGGTACCACTCTGAGATCAGTCCCCTAGAACTGCAATACATTGCTTTGTAGCTGCTCAGGTCCTTCCTTATACTCACTCCTAACACATTTTCCTCACTTTTGGACAGTCAATGTCATAAGCACTATCTGCCTGAATGTATATATACATGGATATATACATTGCATTTTAAGGTACATAGCTCACTGTCATTGACTTTTACAAGAAAAGTAGATACAAAATAAATAGGAAGATTAATATTGACTTTAAAAAAAAGCCAACAAAAATCCTATTTGAGAATTCATGTGGCTGAAGGTTTTAAATGAGTCACTATGTGGCACCTCAGTAGTTTCATAATATTTTATTTTTATTGGTGGGTCAAATGAGTCAGCTGATGGTAGGTAGGATTTCAGACAATGGGTAATTAGTGTATGGGTGAGTAAAAATATATACTGCATACCTTTCTGTCTCCACATGTTATTTTTCCTTAATCTGATACCAGACTCATTTGATAAAAGTGACTCAGCTTTTGCTAAGTTGGCCCTGCCATTGACAAACTCACCCTTAGGAAATTACATTTTCTCCTCCCAGAGTGGACTTGCAATATATTGTCAGTTTTAAAGGTTAAAATCTAGGCAAAAAGAGTAAAAGAACATGCTTGCACTACTGTAAAATAATATAGTTTTATTTCCCTTGAGAAGAATGTGACAATGCATGGTAAATGTAGTTAGTAAAATCTCTCCAAAATGCATGAAGATTCTTCTTCAGTCTCTACTGATTTTTCTTTATTTCGGTGAAATTGCTGCTTATTCTCCATTTCCACCAAAGGATGGAACAGCTAAGAAAGGAGAATAATTTTTAAAATAATCTGTTGTCTTTACCTTGTTTAAATCAGCACATCTCCAAACATGCCAGTCCAGCTACCTGCTGAGGATCTAATCCTCATTAAAACAAAACAACACCAAACCACACTTTTTAAATTTTATATGTTGATTTATTTTACAGACTTAATTCACATGATATTTGTAAGGCCACTGACCCTGCTTTAGTTCATAGTATTTTTGGACACCATGTCTGATTCTATGATACTGGACTGTCCCTTCCAGACTAGAGTTCTATTATCAGCTAATGTGAACCAGGATAGTTCAATAGATGCATCAATTTGTACTGCATTTGAATCTCTATCTGTGATCCTTTTAGAATTATTTTTTAAGGTGAAATAGGCTGAAGGAGGAAAAATTATAAAGTCTGAAAAGGTTTGGAACATTTTTTCAGGTGGCCTTCTCCCTACTGAAATCAGAGCTCTATCTATAATTTATGGGCAGAACAAGACACCTAAAAATAGGGTTCAAAGAAGCCAGTGCTTTGTGTGAAGTATTAAACAGTAGGAAATGACAAAGAAATATTCAGGCTTCTGCTCTGCCATCACAGGTTGTTAAATGAACATGGGGTTAGAAGAAAACCCCTTCTCCCATTTTGGACTTGCAGCTGCAGATGACTCTTGGAATTAGGTTCTTCTGCCAGCTTAATCTTTTCTTGCAAACAGCAGAAGTGATACTCTCTTGGTATGTGGGAGATCCATGTTCATATATCTTCAAAACCCACTTTGGGGCAAGAAATTACATCAACATTTTCCACAGTTCAAAAAAGCAATCACTCTCCTTGGAGTATTCTGGAATAGTACTGAAATTCAGTATCCAACTAGAATTGCTCTATTCTATCTAAATTAAGAAAATAGTAATTGAAACAGGGACTGGACTTTTGTATCACTAGTCTGGTGAACTATTTTCTCAATGCTTGTTTAATCCTTAAATACCTGTTTCTGAAATCAGAATAATATAAGATTTGAATTTAAGCCTGACCTATCTTAAGAGAATCCTTTAAACACCAGCCTTCTGGAAATAAGGAGGGACACTCATGAAAGATTTTAGTTTTGTTTTAGAATCTACATTCAGATTAGCATGTTAAGTCAATCAGGAACTCAAGTGCAATTCAATGCTTTGGTTTCTGCAAGATGTCAGACTGTGAACTTCTGTGCAACTGGTACAGATCAATGGAGTTTTACAGGTCACACAGAAATAGCCTAATCCATCTGAAGCCAATGGTAATCCTTGTAATAACTCCAGGAAGCTTCATATATGGCTACCTACATGTCTGTTATTCTGGGATGATGCACATAGCTCATTTCTTCACTGTGAGCAAAACCATGAAAATGAATCTAGTTATTGCAGTGAAATATCAGTAGGTTCTGACTATACACCTGCACTTTTGTTCGGCTTTGTTTTGTTTCTGTAGGGGTTGATTGCTGACTTTGGATGCTTGAAGATTTTTCTAATTCAGTTTTGACCTCTAGGAATTCCTTTGTTGCCTTCAGTACTTAAAAGGAGGGAGAGAAAAGCAGTATTTCTGGTGCCACATGTTGTGTGCTCACAGGAACAAATGCTCAAGGTCTTTCCCCTTCCCCCTACTGTCTGAAGGACTCTCTGATAGAACCAGTGCACTCTTTTTTCACATGACTTAAGATCTAACATGCTATCTGAGTCGGCATCAACATTTTACAGGAATCTTTTTTTACAGCTCCAAATTCATAGTTCTCTATCAAAGATTTTAGCCCAAAGAGCAGTTAATAAAGCTGGATGACCTCTTGCTCTAGGATTTGTTAAGTCTTTTTCAGACTAAAATTAGATTTCCTCCTTTAGAAAGAGAAACAGGCCAATGTGTGACCCTTGAACTGTCAATCATCTGTAAGTAAAGCAAGGAACTGATTTCTCTCACAGCAGCAAAATGAAATGCTCCAAAATAATAATAATGTGGCTATACATATTTATAAGCTCATCATTATTAGTCTTTAGTATGATTGCTCCTATCTAATATTCAATGGTAATTTTGGCCCATGGATATATACTTCGTCTTAGTTCTGGAAGATACCCTAATTTCAAATAAATCTTGCTTTAAATGAGTTAACCACTAGGTAACTGTCTGGTCTCAAATAATAGTCATCTATCAGTATCTCATGCCAGTCCTACACGTAAAGGAGCACCCAAGATTCGTAGACACCCGTGGTCAAAAAGAACTGCAAAAGACAAACCAGTAAAAAAAACCCAAAAACCTCAGGTTTATTAGCAAACTACACATTGGAAATTGGTGTGTGTTTTCCCACTAAATTCTAATAATAAGAGGAATAAAAGAATCAAAAAAAAAAGAGAGAGAAAGAGCAAGTGATAGGGAGATCAGATAGGAGAGGAAAGGAGATTGCCAGCCTGGGTCCAGTGTTGATCCAGTCAACCCAGTTCAGAGTCCTAGGTCCACTACCTGGGCTTTGTGTCTGTCCCTTTTTATCAATTTTCCCTGCCCTGGGATTAGGTTTCTCGTTCTTCCTGTAAATGAGTTAGCATGTGCAGTCAGTTCTTCTGGACCTTTCTGGAAATGTGTCATGGGGCTTTGAGGATCTTTTGGTGGTCTTGTTCCCCCTCTCCTGATCTTGCCTGATCCTTGACCCTATTCCTGCCCTTGCACTGTTCTGTGTTGTGCAGTCTCCATGTACCAGCACTGGGAAGTTGGCTCCAGGAGGTGCTGCCCTACCTCCTTAAGGCTCCTATTCTTGCCACATTCTGCTCTAACTTGCCCTCTTGAGTGGCCATTGCTTGCTGAGGCACAGTCACACATTAACTCCTTTCTGCAATGGGTAACGAGAATCGAATGCTTTAGTCATGTTTGACAGGTATCTGTATTTAACATTTAATTTTATGATCTGGGTGTAAATATAAAGCCATTATTGAAAAGTCAATGAATTGAACCATGTTGGAAAGACTAGTAAATAATAAGAACAAATTGCTGAAGGGAGAAATTCCCTTTCACACGTGTTTTAAAATGCCAAATGAAGCAACTTATTCTAGGAATAAAGATGGCAGACCATATATTTACAACAATGGACTATACTGTGGAAAACAGTTTGCAAGCAACTATAATAATGTGGAATAATGGAATAATGTGCTAAACCAAAACAAATCAAACAAAACCAACGACAACAATAACAACAAAAACCTCAAACCAAACCAAACCAAAAAACCAAAACAAAACCCAGGAGGCTTATTAAGGGTCTATCCTTGGCTGATAAACAGGAATGAGAGGGGGGAGGGACAAAATTTGGCATTTTTGTATAGTAAAACTGATCCTGTACAGTTTTGGCAGCCATATGTTAAAATAGCAGTTGAAAAATTAAGAGGTATGCAAAGATAGATGCAGAAAGACACCAAGAAGATAGTCTGTTTAATTGAACAAAAACCACACTGAAAGGAAACTTTTTACAGTACCTAAAAACCCAAATCATTTCTCTAACACCTTGCAGGTGAGCAAGACAGAAGTAAAAAAATCACCATTTGTTTTCCAGAGCTCATTTTTCTCAAGCCTTTTTATATTTGCATTGTTAAAAGGCAGTTGTAGCCACTCATGTATAGCAGAATATGCCTCTAAGTCAATACCATCAGAGGGCATAGGCAAATGCTGAAAACTAAAGGGCCTTTAATTTAGAAGTGGGAGAAATGAAAAAGACCAGTAGTTAGAAAAGGGAATCAGACACATTCAAATGGGAAGACACATTTTTTTTTTAAAAAAAAAAAAAGCTGATTAGCTGTTGGAACAATTTGCCAAGAAAACCAAGAGGAACTTTGATGTCTGAAGATAAAGACTGGATCTCGTTCTGAAAGACATGAATCCATGAAATAAAATTTTGACACTAATACTAGAATAAATGGGTGAAATTTAGGGCCAATATTGTGCCTCAAATGTTGAAGCAGAGATCTTTGGCTTTAGATTTCACTTCTGAGAGACTCTGACTTTGAAAGGAGAATGCAATTTCTCATTAATATAGAGAAAAAAGTTTTAAGTGGTTAGCACTGCTAATGGCTGCCAGGAAATCATTGAATGTTCTTCTGTATAGACTTTCAAAACTCAGCTGGAAAATGCCCTGAGCAACCTGGTCTGATTTTGCAGTTAGCACTTCCTTTGATAGGATATTGGACTAGATGATTTCCTGAGGTTCAGTCCGGAATGAACTTTTCTGCAGTTCTGCTGTTTTCCCAACATGCAAGATGCTAGTGACATTTGGTGCCACTTGCATTAGTAATGAATTACAGTCTTTGGATGGACTCTAAATTCTAGTGACGTCCTGTTGTTATCTGTCTGAACAATGGATGGACAGTACAGCTTTTTTTCTGGATGTGATCAAAGACAAAATTGCATGTCATGACGATTTTGATAGCCATGGTAAAGAACCCATATATATTTTGATATTTTGCATTGTTATATGTATTGTTTGTAAATACATTTTGTTTGAAAACATTGGATAAACCAAATTAAATAATTGACAATTCAACCTAGATGCTGATTTGCTCAGTTTCGCTGTATAAATGTAGGTTTTGCTCATGCTCCTTCATGCACTCATATGGGGATACTGGTTTGAGAACATGACACCACCAGCTGTAAGGTGTGTGGAAAAGAAGTCCTTAATTAGGGCAAGGTGGCTCATTAGACTTCATTTCAAATCCTGGTGTAAGTTTGAAAATTCCAACATGCCTGTTGTGCTATGGACACAGCAGAGATCATGTGCTAGAGAGGAGCATCAGCAGCTTCCCCTTGCAGCTGGTGCTCATGTCTTGCAGCTGAGCCTTGGCAGTGCTCCTCTTCATTAACAGCTTCTGACCAGAAAACTCTGACCTTTCACCTCCAGCCCAGCTGCTGTGCTGTTTGCTGTTCTACTACCCTCATGTATCAAAAAGAAAAGGAAATTTTAGATTTATTTTTTTCTTCATGGGCTATTATAGTGAAATCATTGCATTGCTTCTGTTCCCAAAATAGTGAGCAAAACAAAAGGTTGCCAAAGGGATGTCAAATAGTTTATCACACAGCTGAACCAATGATGACCTTGTCTGTCCACAGGAAGAGCAGCTAATTGGGCAGGAAGGTGCTGTGATTTAGCACCTATGTCCCTAGATTTTAATCCAATGTAAAGTGACATAATTGTATTGATCTCAGTGCTGATTTACACTGTCTGAGACTATTACCATTTTATTTTAACTTTACTAAATTCCTTATCTGCTCTAGTATTGCTGATGCAAAGAGAATTCAAATACTCCAGATCAATCTAGTCTCCCAAAGTAACAGTGGAACATCTATAACTGCAGCAATGAAGGTGCACAGAAGCTCTTTTATTCTCTCATGCTCTTAAGAGTTAAGTGAAATTACTGAAGCATGTTTTAAATTTTATCAATTGTGACATATTTTATGCTGGCATAGTATATTCAACAAGTACGTTAAGAGAGTGCTTAGCACTTTGTAATTACACTCACATTTAATTTTAAGATAATTGCATGCTATTCTTTCAAAACACATCAAATTCGGAGCTGTAGTCTTGAAACGATAGGATGTGATATTAAAAAATCAGATCTAAAATTCTCTTCTACTTCTCTAATGGATATAACTAAAATACCATGTGAAACTTTCATTCAAAAAACCTCTGTAGTCAAAGATACTATTGATTTAAGTCACTATTAATTTAATGAAGTGCCATTCTCCTTTTTCCTTTTTGTTTTCCCTACTGTGCTCCACCTCTCAATGAAAAAATCAGGTTTGCAGTCCCAGTTGTCTCAGTAAAATATATATATTATACTAACACTCCTGATACATGGATTTTAACATAATTAAACAATTATTATGACATGTGGTTTTTTGCACCTGTGAGGAAATTTCTGACTCAACACTGCTAGTGTGGACAGGTGGTTACTCTTTTTTACACACACAAAAAAGAGAATATTTCCTTTGTAGTTAGGTGTTTTCTATATTTAGTTGTGTTTCATGCAGAGCCTCAGAAACAACTAGACAGTGCAGATTTATCCATATCAAATTCAGTGGGAATGCCACATGGAAAGAGATTACAAAATCAAGGCTTCAGCAAGAGAGCAGGAAGCCTTTGTCTTAATAGGATGGAAGTTTTGAATACAGAGGGATTGGAGCCAGTTAATGCAAGGACTAGTTATGGAGAGCCATGGGAATTGTACATTGGAGGAGCTGCTGGACTGGATTCTAAAGAGCCAAGGGAGAAGTCCTGATCTCACCAGAGTGAGGGCCTGCTCTCTATGCAAGCCTGGGGCCAATGATGCAGGAGGTGTGATCCAAGGCTGCTGTCAGGCTGGACTGCCTTGCTGCAGGCTGCACACAGGCAGCTCGTGCAGCTGAGCTGCAGTTGGGCTGCAAAGCATCATTCCCTGGCACTGCACAACATACACAGAGGTGTGAGCCTTTCACCAACTCAGCATTTCAGACCGTATGTAAGGAGGCATTGCCAGCTGAGAGACACTGCAGATTTATTAATAATCTGACTTCACATTTGTGAGGAAAGTACAAGTAACGTGGTTCTGGTGGCAAAGGATGAACCTTCCTTTAGCTCGGGAGAGAGGCAGAGGTGAGCTGGGAATCCTGCCATCAAACACTGCCTCCACCTCCCATCCCTGGCTGTCTGGTGTGCTGTGTGATAGGTCTCTGGGTTAGCTTTTTGCACACTGTTGTACTACCAGGAAGCATTCGAGTCATAGGAGCAAAGCTAGGTAGCTCAGGCTAAGCATCATGGAGAAAAGTTTATGCTGCTGCTGTTTGAGCACTGACTCCTGGGATCTGTACTGGACTCTGCAGGGCAGAGCAGAGCTGAGCTGGAAACAGTCACTGCAAAAACCCCACCAGATATGACCAAACAGGGAGCATTGCAATGGGGCATGAAGAGAGACAAATGTGATCCAGCAGGTTTCACAGCTGGATTCACAAATTACATTTAAAGGATACAATTTGAGAAATTAGGAATAGAGACTTGTCTGGAATTAGTTGTATATGTAGAAAGTGTCCAGCTCTGACACAGAGTTCTGCGGTTTGGAACAGTATGATCAGCACCTGATGAACTGTCTCACAAAAATGTTTTGCTTTAATTAAGCTGAATGCTATAAACCTCAAAGGATGGATGCATATTCATGCACCATATATAGCTCAGGCAGTTCTCCCAAACTGAGATTACAGCCCTCAGGTTATACTAAGTTTTAATAAAGTATGTGTCGCATCTTTAAATCCTCATTCATGGAATGTACTGTGATATTTGGGTTTGGGTGGGTTTTTTCCTCAGTTGGAGTTCTCAGTAGTCTTTCTCCATGACTCATTTTTACATTCTTATGCAATGCAGCAAAGAGTTCCCTTAACCACTGTGGTTATCCTGAGCTGGGAAAATTCACAGGTGAGTATGTCATATTGTTTGGCATGAACAGTAACTAGATGGTTCCTTTGTTTAGTGAGTTAATCCTGCCTGCAAGTAGTGGTATTTTCCAGAATCTGTGTACCATTAAGTGGGAGTCTGCCTAGTTTTGAAAGTTGATACTCGTTCCCCAATTGCATTCTTGGTTAAGGTTGGGCATGTAATATCCCACAAGGTCATTTAAGGGAAGGAAATACCTCATGTTTCCCAACATCATCACTCCAGTCATGACCTGATTTTGCAATCTTACTCTTATTAGGCAATTCCCTTGCATGTCATAGGATTACTTGCAACAGCTCAGGCTACTTGCTTTGAAGGATGATGACCTTGAATCTAAATTATCTGCTCCCTAATATCCTTCACTGTAGGAGAGGAAACAATCTTTCACAAAGAATTAGAAGAGGAAGATGATCTTGAAACAGCACACGCAAATAACCTCCACCACTTGTTTAATCAAGTAAGAGGTCAGCTCCCAAGGAAAATTGACATCCACAATGTGTCATTACCATTATGTTATATCTAGCAAAAAGTATTTGCTGCAGTGGAAGTGTAGAACACGGGGTTAATAACCACTGCAAATGTTCTTTGCTGAATGCCAAACCAGCCCAAAATGAAGCACTCACTGTGCATTAAACAACAGCATCTCCTGGTAGCAACCAAGGGGTCAGACAATATTATTGCTTCAAGTTCTTATTCTGTGGATGCATTTTTGGCCTTGAATCCCTCTTTACAGTATAAATTACCAGCTAAAAGAGTACTTTTAAGAGCAATCCTTTGAACAGGAGTGGGAAGAGCATTTAAGCAGCTTCCAAGGTCTCCACAGACATAGTGCTGGTGAAAGCTGTCAGGGGAATGCACTAACAACCCCCTGCAATGCACTAGGATTGCCATTCTCCTTGCTTCAGTTTTAAATTTCCCCCTCTCAGGCCATAAAGGCTTAGGTCAAGTCCACCTTGGCCACAGAGATCAAATGTGTTCTCTGCAGCATTAACTTTGAGAGGGTTTTCATTTTTCAGACTTTTTTTCTGAGGTTGAAATGAAACCTTGCTTTTTACTTTGTGAATTCTTTTAATAGAAATCTTTTTTTCTAGGAATCCTTGGAGAGGGTTACTATATGTTGCTGCTACTCCCTGGGTCAAATTTTCTCTTCTTGTAGCAATTAAAATGGAGCTTTGCCACCTTACAGCAATAAAGGATATATTCCCATGAGTTTTACATCATGAAATTTTATTGCTGATGTTGATTCCTGGGGTTGCCACATACCTGAAGAATTCTGAGCAGAAAACCAAGAACTCCATATGATATTAGTTCTATTTGCTGCATGTGAAACTTCATTGATTTCAGATATCCTCAGGTTTCTATTGTCTGTAAAGTGAACACTATTGACAGAGTATCTCATATTACAAAGGAGAAAGCTTGCCTTAATATTTTCTTGCAGGGAAGTATGAATAGGCTCTCTCAAAAACATATGATGAATCCAGCAGCAAGGCCCCATGCAGCAGAGCCAGATCTCTCTAATCCCCTTTCTTCTCTGATTATTTTCCTTCACAGGCTGTTGTAGGTCAAGTATTATTCTCACACTGACTATACTAAAATATTTGTTGTTTATAGTAAAGCTTTCTACAATAAAGGCTGTAGAAATAGAAAATAATTTTGATCAGCCTTACTGAAAGTATTTTACATTTGGTAACAGATATCGAGATATTTTTGTCTGAGATTATGAATGGCATAAATTGTATTAAATTATTAAATTGAATCTTCTATTAAAGCACAAGAAAAATCATGTTGTTTCAGACAATGAAGTAACGAGAGCAGTTAACCTTGTAATGAATTAATGAGTTGTGTTGGAAAGGTTTGTAAAGTAGATAATGAGGAAGTTGTAGCAGCAAGTGTCCTTGAAAGACATCCATGAAACTGTGTTTTGTAGGGCATTTGACAGGTTAATATTTGACAGCATTGCCTGTAATGACACTGTAGACTATGCAGGATGTAATTTTTGAGTTACCCAGTGTAAGGTGGGCACTCAGTCAAGGGGTATGGCTTCCAAATGTGAATGTGAACGAGATACTCGGTGGATAAGGAAACCAATAGATTTGAAGATTTGGAGGGGAAGGATCTGTGGCCCTGAAAAGAATATGCCTATAACTCTCCTTCATTTGATCCTACTAGGTCAGAGCAACTCTTTGATAACAAGCTGTTAAAATTTGCTTCTTATAATACTTGTGCATCTGCTCTGAACTGGAGTGAAAAATTTGCAGTTTGTTGTTTTTAACAGGAAAGGAAACAATATTTCATACACTAGTTCGAATGCAGCTGTTTAGAAGAATAATCTTAATTAAAGGTTTATTATTTCTAAGTTAAGGTAAGCAGTAATTATGTCATTTAAATTTAATTTTGTATCAGACCAAAGACACTAGCCCTTAAAATCCCTAAATCCTTTACTGCATGACACATATCTCAATTCCAAGGCATTTTGATTGTCCCATCACATGGGGGGGATAATCTGCTTTTTACTTTCCTATCCCACCCATTTGATATATCCTCTGAGTGGACCCTCCACATGGAGAAGGGTCTATAACCCTCATCCCTGTTTATTTCTCTGACTCCTGACAGCCTAAGCTCAACTTGGGTAGCAGCAATCCCTCAGTAGAAAACCCATCTTGCTATGCCTACAATGTAGGAAAATCCATAATTTAAGTTTTCACTTCCTGTCCCAATACTCATTGAACCTCTACAAACTCCCAGACCACCAGGATTTTCCTTGGTGACTTTTCAGCAGATCACATGTGATTCCTTTTTCTCGTTTTGTGGGTCCATGGTGCTACAGCCTCGTTGTTAGCAGTAGCAGCTCACAGTTGTCTGAAGAACTGCCCAGCAGATGTTTTTTGCCATTCAGCCTGTGTCTACTGGAAACTAGCTCACAACCATCATTCCCCAGAGTCATGATATTGAAGCTCAGGAGAGATCATATGTAAGGTAAAAGAGGCTTTAGCTTCCCTTTTTGGTAATCATTTTTTTCTTTTTTTTGGTGGGGGTGGGTTTTGGTTGATTTGTTGTTTTAATCTGGTCTAGGTAGGAGTTTTTTTCTGTATGGGTTTGTGTTTCCCCTTGCTGGCCTCTAAAGCTAAAGAAAAAAGAATCAAGCTGAACTCATCAAGAGATGCTGTTACACCAGGAACCTCTTCATGCATAGTGCTCATGGGGAAATTATCAGCTTTTTATTTATACACAGCCCTGTTTCTGGGAATTTTAGTCAAGAAGCAGGATGCTGCATTCCTATGCACTGCATAGTTTGGAGGAAGGGGAGAGGAAATCAGTCATTTCCCCTATTTGGCTCTAAGCAATCCACAAGTTTTTTCATTTGTGAATGTCTACACATTAGGGTCTCGAGCAGCATTGTGACACTGAAGGATGTTGCATCAGATATGGAATTTCCAGCCTGACTGCTACTGCCTGTTTCCTGATTTTTTTTATTTTGTTATTTTCTTCTGGGATGAGGTTTCAGAGAGCTGACATGCAATCCTAAAGCCAAATTCTGTTTTACTTCTTGGTCTGCTTCCTTGCTTGGTTGGGGGTTGTGCTCTTTGCTTGCATGGTGTGGGTGCTGGATGTTGGCATTCAGAGGGACTGTATTGTCTGCTCTGTGGTCACTGATGGGATGATTCGTGAAGTTTCAGCTGTTGCAGTGGGAACTTGAGAGTTAGAGTGTCATTTCTCTTCTTTGCCTTTGTTCACCTCCTTGAGTGTTTCTCTTTAAGGAAGCAAAGCAGATATACTTTTGCTTGAGGTGTTTCTACACTCGAGATTAAGAGTATATCAATCACATATTTATCTTCCTTTCCTCAAGTTTTTACAAGGAATTTCTCAAAGTGTTCACCTAAGAATCTGAAGGTATTTTTAATAAAAGAGCTCCAAGGAGAAGACCTCATTGTGAATATGCTTGTTGCAGACTGGAGCCCTTTTTCTGTGCTATTTGAGGACATTAAACTATTTCACAATGAGTTGTAGGAAATTTAGAGCCATATAGCCAGTTATTTATGCATTCTTCTGCAGAAACAGTATATACTGGGTACAGAATGCTATCACTACAGAAATATTCAAGCAATATTAAAAATTTTTATAGTGTTTGTCTCAGAATATGTCACTATTTCTGGGAAAGAAAATAAGGCACAGACACAAGATCACCCATCTTGTTCAAAAACACCCAGCAAATCTCTCTTTGAGATCAGGAGTGAACCAGGTTTCTCAAGTCCTTATTCAGGATCTCCCTTAGCTCAAGTGTAAATGAACACACATGACTGTATACTGTGGAGAATAAGACTCCAAATAGAGACAAATTTAATACCTGTATTAAAATGCATAGCTCCTTCCTTCCTTCCTTCCTTCCTTCCTTCCTTCCTTCCTTCCTTCCTTCCTTCCTTCCTTCCTTCCTTCCTTCCTTCCTTCCTTCCTTCCTTCCTTCCTTCCTTCCTTCCTTCCTTCCTTCCTTCCTTCCTTCCTTCCTTCCTTCCTTCCTTCCTTCCTTCCTTCCTTCCTTCCTTCCTTCCTTGCTGTGCATGACATGCACATATGACTTCTGCCTTGGCTTATTTTCTGCAGACCTGCTTATACTCTCTGGTTACTTCAATGCTAAGGTTCAGCTGTCCTGACATATGACTTTCCTGCTTGTTTTCTTTGCTATCATATTCTGCTCACAAGTTACTCTTCATTGTGAGTGAGATTGGGAACATGGCAAAGTAGCTGTGTTTCAGCTGTGGCAATGCAAGGAGTGGATGACCTCCACATTTTTAGTTTATGGGGTCAGATCCCTCTCCCTTAAGTAAGAACATTTAAAATTTTGAACATGAAAGTCTGAGATGTGCATTGCAGACATTCTTCTTAGCAATTGGAGATAAATGAATTTCCCTAGGGGTATTTACTTACCCTTTCTTGGGGACCTACTTTTATCCATTGTGTGTAAAGGAAAAATAGAGCTGTTCTGGACACAAGGATGTGAGAAAATTATCTAAGTCACAGTAGGTCAATCCACTTCTGCTTTTTTTTCATTCCTCCCACTATTATCCCACCCCTGCCGAAAGCAACATTTCATTTCACTTCAACTGGAAATCAAGTGAGTGGGGAAGAGGGAGAGAGGCACTTTAATGTCAGACCTTCAGTGGTGTTTAGCAGGGGTGAAGGTGGTGGCAGGAGTCTGTAACCTTGCTTTTCAGTCCTTGCACAGTTGACAGGCTGCTTTCTGCTTCCTTCTTGAAGTCTTTTGCTTCACAGCACATCCTATCACTTTATTCATGAAGGAAATGTGACTGGAAATGCCAGCCCAAAAATATCATGCACAAAAAATCTTCTGCCTCTTGGTGTCTGTGCTGGCTGCCTGTGACATCACACTCATGGCCCTTGTATCTCACTGCTGTTTTTTCTTGCAGTCATGCTAACTGAATTTACATGCTGCAGTGTTTCCAAGACCACTGCTGTCCTTCACTTGCCCCAGTGGCTCTACTTAGAAGAGGAGGAAAGGGAAATGTTACAGCTGTCATAGCTGCCCTGGTCTTTGGAAAGGGAACTGCATTTTGCATTAATTATTTTTATTTCCTCTCCTTGTTTTATCCTTCCTTCTCTCACCCTCTAACCTTTTTAAATGTTAGGGAACTCTGATTTCAGTCTGTCCCTCACCTCTACCTGTCCCTGGCTGAAAAAAAAGACAAAGAAAAATCACAGGTGCTTTGTGAAGCAACAGACCCAGGCTATATCATAGAATCACGGAATATCCTGAGTTGGAAGGCACCCACAAATCTCACTGAAGTCCAGTTCCTGACACAGACTCTGTTCCTTCATTGCTGTGCTGCCCAGGGAGCACAAGAGCCTGGGAAGAGTTCAACAATGCCATGACTGCACAGTGGTAATATACACAACTACACACCCTTACACTCCCTGAGTGCTGCACTCCTTGAAATTTAGAGCACAGAATTGCTGTTATTTATTTCATACTTTTTAGGAACTAGACATCAACACTATGTCTTCCTTTGTGATCCTCTTATGGACAGGTACAACTAGGCAAAGCTCAGTACTATAGCTCAAAAATATCAGTTTCTAGCTCTGCTACTGGTTTTCTTATGACCCCTAAAACTGTATCAACATATTGGACACTGACATGGAAGTGTCTGAGCAGCAGAGCACATACAGCATGGTCACTGCTTGGGGCACATGAGCTCCTTAAACTCACTCGAACCTCTTCCTCCTGTCTTGTTGACAGGGAAATTGAATGGCAACCAGGTGCACAGGTTTGCATATGAGCAGGCTGACAGAAAGCATGGCTAGGTATTGGGAAGGTTTATTAGCTATTCACAGTTGTGAACCTGCAACACCAACTGTCTGATAAGAGCCACCAAAGTAGATGAACCCACATGAAAATACGGAGTTTGAGCAGCCTATAACAGGTGGTGTGTAACATGCCAAAGCTGAAAGGGGCCTGGATTTGATGGCCTGCAGGGAAATTCCTTTTGATTTTAAGACTCAGTGAATGCTAGAGCCTTGGCATAAATTTGCAGGGAGCTTTTTATAGTGAAGGGGGAAAGGAGCGTGAAAGTGCAGACTGTGAAATATCATCAGGGAAAAGTTGTCACTGGTGTTGTCTGTGGAAGAGAAAAGCTGGTAGCATCCCAAATACTGCATGAAACAAGGCAAATGGGAGGGTGTCTGATCCATTGAACTCTTTATGAATTGTCAGTGCTTTCTTCTCCCCACCTCCTTCCCTTCACACATGGGACTTGCATGGTAGACAGTGAGTGTGATGTAACCACTAATGGCTCATCTCTTGACCACTGAATCCCCAGTTTCTCCTTTGAAGACTGGCTTTCCATTTCTGACAGAGAAAAATAGAAGTCTAGGCAAGGACCAGGTAAACAGTAATGCACTGTGAGAGAAGAGTGTTTAGTGACTTGAGCGTGGTGCCTGGCTCTGAATTAGTCACACCCTTGCAGGAAGAAGGATTCAGTCTCCCTGTACAGCTCGATGGAAATGTCTGCTCACTTCATACTGAGAACAGGACAGTGCAATGGTTGACTTGACTGAGAAAAAGAAAATAGGATAATAAGGAAAATATGTCATTATACAAAAGAGTTATACCATCATTTTTAATACTGCATACAGGTTTGACCTACTTAGCTCAGAAACAAAAGGGCACAAGGAGAATGCACAGCAAAAGGCCAAAATGCATTAGGAGGGTCATGAGGAGAAAGGGAAGAAGATGAACTTCATCTGATGCTCAGATACAGCTCAATGCAGAGTTCTTCAAGCAATGTAATGAGCAACAGAAAATTCTTCATATAGGTGTTTCTCCTCCATTTCTCAGACTGGCCAAAAATCAGTTAAAACTGGTCTCTAAAGCTCTATACAGGCACTCCCTTAAAAGGTGGTGAAAATGCAGTGACTGCATCACACACTGTCCATACACACATCCCTGTGTTTGCTGTTTGTAACACAGGGTTAGCATCACCACTGCCTCTAGTATGTACTGTCACCCTGAGGACAAGCAGGACAGAGTCAGAGCTGAGTACAGAGGACTGAGGAGACCTGTCCTGAGTTGTAGGTGATGACACAGAGCAAGGTTGATTCACTCCCTGTGACTCTTCTCCTTGGCAGTATTACAGGACCTGTGGCAGCTGCTGGGTGCAAATGTACACCCTCTGCACTGAGTGTTAGTAGGTAATGGGTGGTGGTTAAATTGCTTTATTCACAAAATTCTTACAAATTACTGTGGCTAAGGAGTCCTCAGGGTCCTAGTACCTGTGCTGTGGATCCTCATTTAGATATTCTGCAAATGTTGATTTTTTTCCCCCGTGCAAAATTGTTTACCTGATGAAGAATAGTAAGGATCAAAACTGCCTGAATAAGAATAGCTGAGGAATTAGGAAAGGAAAAATGATAAAGCTCTAGGTAAATGTCTCAGTGTGCCTGTAGCTGGTGAATTGGGGGAAGGGAGACAGCACATGTCGTTACTACTTTTGCTCTGTGAGCTTGGGAGTGTCCTTTGTGCCAGGTGCCAACACATCTATAGAGAGTCAGTGTAGGTGGGAGCATATTTATTTCCTTAAATCCTGGCATCTGTCCCCACACCCTTCCCTCAGCTGAAGGAGTAGTCATGGAAACAGCCAAGGACAGCCCTACTCCAACAGAACAGGTTTGGTCCTTTCTGTGGGGCAAGGAGAGACACACAGAAGGGAAAAACAGTGTCTAGAGTGACAGGGTCATCCTCAAATACATTTAGCAAGTGCCATCAAACTTTAATTTCACATAAAACCAAAAGGCACAGGAGAATCCTGGGTTTAGTGCCTCCTCTAAAGGACAGCTGAGGCAATTTTGCTGGTTTTGCTTTCTGTAAGAAAATGTGCAACAGCTCTGATGCAATCTATCATGTCAATAACTCCCAGACAAAAGGTGCCTAATAACATTGACACAACAGCCTATAATGGTTGTGTGGGAACCTTTGCATGTGTTATTATACCACTGACCCATAGACTATGGAACTGATTATTTCTTTCCACAGATATCTTTCCTATTCTTTTAAGTACCACGAAAAGGAGATGGAATGAGAATAGAGCAGACATATTCCACATGCTAAGAAATAAAAGACATCTGAACCACTTTCTATTCAGTCTTGGTTCACGTCCTTAATATGTTTGACCTTGACTTTGCTAATATAAACACACAGCATGGTGTACAGAGTGTATATTTTTAAAAATCCTTGCACAGTTTTCTCCAGGGAGCACAGAAGGAATAGAAAGACCTACACATGACAGATGCTAATCATGTCACACTTGTGTGCACCTTCCAGATACGATGGTGATGAGGCTGTTTAAATCTCCAGACAGAATGAGGCACGGATATTTGTGCTGAATAGCTTGACTTTCTGCAGTTTAAAGATGACCCTTCACATATTTTTCCTATAGGTTTGCTCTGTTAATATTTATACAGGGAAGTATTAATAAACAGTAGCCTTTCCTAAGTAGGTATTCAGCAAGTAAAACCCACTATCATGTATCAGTGAGAAGGGAAGGTATAATAGATTTCAGAATTTTAAAGTCTATGCACACATAGTTTAATTTGCCAGTTTTCCCAGGGGCCAGCAGCATGGATTTGTATTTCATAGCAATGAGGGTCTTGACTGTAAAACAGCTGGCTATAAAAGTGAGATAATGTAGAAATGATACAAATATAAATAAATATTACAGAATAAACATATTTATTAGAGCCAAATAAGAGACATGCTAACTTTAATTCTGTCTACAACAGCCTGGAGTAAATATTCCTAGGGACTGCTAGGACAGCTGAAGTTGCTGTGTTCAGTGCTGTTGCAGAATCATTGCATATTCATGCAGGTGGCCCAACAGCATGGAAAATCAACAGTACTTAGCAAAGAAAATCTTCCTCATCTTTTGCTCAGAATGGCTTTTTTGAGACAGTCTGAGCATAAACCACCTATGCATCTGACTGGCTTCTGTGGCACGTACCATCCATCAGAGCCACTCCAGCAAGGTGACTTGTCAGCCCAGTGACAGCTGCCTGGCACTGCCTGGCAGTGAGCAGCAAACCTGGGGCATATTGTGCTGTGCCAGCCCTTTCACCCTGCACGTGTCCTGAACTGAGCTGAACCAGAGTGTGAACTTCATTCTGAGCAGAAAAAAGGTGGAATTGCTAAATATGAAGTAGATATTAATTTCAGGCAGAATGTCCTGCCAAGGTAGAAACATTTGATTAAAGAGAGACCACCTCTCTGTCTGAAACACCCCTAAGGCTTTGAGCCATGTTGGAGTTTAAATCTGTTTTGTAAAATTGTCCAGCAGTGGCAATATTTGGGGGTCAGTCCATTCCCATTTCCATCACCAACCTACTCCATAACCACATTGAACACTCACCATCCTGGTACTCCCTACTGTGCTTCATATATTAATGTTGACTCGTAATACCAGGAGGCTGTAATTAAGGTAGCTGTCTAATCTTCCAGAAAAGAAAACTGTAAAACCAAGCAGTGAAATGTGTAGTTGAAAGTCCCAGGCCACATCTAAGAAAGGCTTGAAATTAGAAATTGGATTGGAAGCATGTGCTTCGAAGCCTTTTAAGCACAACTATCTTGGCTTCCTCCTAGCCTCGATTTTCTTTCGTGAAAGGAAGGAAATGCTGATCTACCTCATAGGGTAGATCACACAGAGTGTGATTTTTCAGTTCTCAGATGCTGTGTGAAGGCAAAAATAGAAGGAAAAAAAAAAGATGAATGATGAATGTAAGCAAGCCTGGATTTTTTGATTAATCTGTATTAAAGTGGAGTGGATTATTTTTAGATTTCCTATCATTCATCTCTAAATAGTTCTTTAACCAGTATATAAAATTCACTTTTACCTAATCTATAAATGGCAGTAGGTTCCAGGGCTTTCCCTTTGCTGAATCAGGCCAGAGATTGCTATTTCCCCTTACTATAACATTTTGTCCAAAACTCTTTAGTTCTTCACTAAATGACATAAGGAGTTTTCAAAGATTTTGTTTTGCACATTCTGCTTTACTATAGTAACATTTGTGGTGTCATAGTTTAACTCTAGCCAGCAACCATGCATGATGCAACCTCTCTCTCACTCCCCCACCAGTGGGATGGAGGAGAAAATCAGAAGGGTGAAAGTGAAAAACTGTTGGGTTGAGATAAACAGTTTAACAGGTAAAGCAAAACTGTGTGCACAAGCAAAGAAAAACAAGGAATTCCTTCACCACTTCCCAATGGGGATACAAATGTTCAGCTAACCCTAGGAAGGTTGGGCTCCACTGTGTGTATTGATGACTTGAGAAGACAAACACCATTGTTCCAAAGGTCCTCTCCTTCTTCTCCCCCCATCTTTGTGCACTGAGCATGACACCACAAGGTGTGGGATACCCTTTGGGTCAGTTGGGGTCAACTGTCCCAGCTGTGTTCCCTCCAAACTGCTTGTGCACCCCGAGCTGGTGGAGTGGGGTGAGGGGCAGAAAAGGCCTTGGCACTGTGTAAACACTGCTCAGCAATGACAAAAGCATCTCTGTTTCCAGCACAAATCCAAAACACAGCCCCAACATAGAGGCTGAGGGTTAACGTTCATGGGACTCTGCAAGCTACTCTTTCTTTAAAGTGTAGGCTGTACTATATATACACTTCTATCCTAAGAGCACAAGAACTCCTTGGATTTTTATAAGCACATAAGACATTTGTAAACATCCAGAGACTAGGCTTGGGTAAATCTGCAACTTTGAAAACTGTCCAAATCTTACAGCACTTTGAATCATTATCATATTAACAATTCACATAGTTCTAATAAACTGAGTAATTCTTGGTTTTCTGAATATCCTTTCTGATTCCCATTAAAGTCAATGTCAGTTTTGCCTTTGAATTCAATGAGAATGCCCAGCTATGACAGCTATTAAGTATCTCTCCCACTGTTAGAGTAATGAGCAAGACTACTGGGCTAAGTGAGAGCCCAGTCTTGAAGAGCTAAAATAGAGAGAAAATACTTCAAAAAATGTGATATGCTCCCATTTCACAGATGGAGGAAAAATCAAAGAGAGATTTATAGCATGTTTACACAGATGGGTGCAGCGTGGTGCAGAAGCCTTATTGCTGCATTAGTTTATTGTGAGTGAGCTAATTAGGATTTTGACAGTCTTTCTTGGGTGAATCTAGTTCTGGCCTCTTCAAACTTTAGTGCCACCAGCTGTCTGCTCTACAGTTATACTGGAGATTACTGCCCCTACATCTGGCTCAGCAGATGTGCTCATGCGTCAGCTGCTCCATTTCAGAGTTCACATCTTAGCTTCAACCTCACCAAAGGTAGCTTATACTGAGATATGGAAACAGGAGCTGCATGTCTGAGACACAAGTGTGTGTGCCTATCCACAAGTGTGTGCCTTACTACTGGGAAAGTAACTTCTGCTGAAGGAATCAGAGAGGCAAAATAATATCTGGACACTTCAGAAGCAGAGTACATCTGTCAGCACAGGGACATTTGGGCATATGGGGCCCAGAGGGAAGCTGGCTTACATCCATGGGCTCAGAGCACAGGCAGAGGAGCTCCTGTTTTCCTGCTTCCATCCCCTTGAGCACATCTAGATATATTGTCCAAGGTGACACAGGAAGTCATGACAGAAACCCAGCATTAATCATACCAGTTTTCAGAAGACCTTGAGCTCCTGAAAAAAAAGATTCCACCAAAGAGATGGATTTCCAGGAGGAGAACAGTGTGTCCAAGATGGTCTTCTCTCCCTCTTTTTTATACATAAGTTCAGTGTTCTTGTATCCATATGGTAATGAAGCCAATCATGCTGTAGTGGTGCACAGCTCTGTATCTCACTCATCCTTTACATCCTTAACCATTTTCTCCTGAGGTTCAATCATGAATGGTGACAAGGACAACAGTCTCAATGAAATGTTCAGATTCCCTAGGAACTCTCTTTTTCTGTAAGTTATTTACACTTTTGCATGGCAGTATTGAGCCTTCTGGGCAAGGTTTGTTTCCATTTGTTGTTTCTTAAACTGAAATAGTGGGATTTGAGGCTTTATAATTATGTTTTATAAATATAGGTAGCCACAGCTTGGATCAGAGGTGCCTTCCCCTCATTTGGAGTTAGTGTATATTTTCTCTCCTTTCCTTGCAGTCCCCCAAAGACTTTCAACACTGTTCCCCTCCACACCTATCTGCTTTCAAATTAGTCACAGCCTCAGTTTTGGCTCACTCATATTTCCTGCAAGGGAATCAATAATAACTCTCACTCCAGTGGCCTAAATAATAAGCAAATTCTCCTACAAGCAGTTTTGGGTTTCATATTTGAAATCTCCCTATTTTAGTCATGAGTTTGCACAAAGACTGTGTTTCTCCTCCTGCTTTAGGCCTTTGCATTTCAGCACTCAATGCTGGCTCTAAGCTGCCATGGGATCAATCTAGGGTGGGTCTTCTCAGGTCAGACAAGGTGTTTGGGTCTGCAATTTTCATCCATTTGTCATTTTTTTATGACTATGCACCATCTGGAACTTTTGACATTCATGTTCATTCCTCAGTTGAACCATGAGCTCCCTGTTTGATCTCAGGGAATTCACATGCTAGTTCTGTGACTCACCTTGTCATCCTGCTTATCTATTTAGAGCATAAACCCATGGGATCCGAACCATCCCTTCTTATGAGCATGTAACATTTTGTGTTACTCTGCATCTGTAGTAATGGTGACCTGCCCTCTGCTAAAGCTAGTCTTATGCAGATAGGAAGGGCACAAGAAGAATACGTTTACTACTTTTCTGGTTTAACTACTTTTATAGCTCAGCTCCTATTTCCTCCATCCCTTCTGTTTACTACTTTTCTCTTTTAACTACTTTTATCGCTCAGCTCCTATTTCCTCCATCCCTTCCCACAACATGATCATTGAATTTCTTCCTGCGAGACAGTAATGTGCCTGAGTCTGTAATGCATTATCTTCTCATAAGGGGTTATGTAATAGTTTATATGTAGGATGCTGTATGAAAATACAGTATTACTGTACTGTATTAGGAAACTTTATCACAGACAGAAGGCATATTGCATCCTGTTTTTCTTGGAGGCTGAAACAATGAAGCAGTATTAGGAATGGATTGGATGCTTTGGGAGAGGGAGACCTGGGATATTTGTAATTTAAGTTGCTAAATTCCATCATTACTTAATATTCTCATTAATTCACAAGTAGTGTAGAACCAGAATTTATTTCCTGTCTGAGTTGTTGTTGTTTATTCCTTCTAAGGCCTGACTTGTGTTGCACCAAACACAAGACAGTGTAGTTCTACTGCAAGGGAACATACATAAGGTTGGTGATCATGTCTTGATTGCACATAGCTTATCTCACAGTAGACATAAATTGTCTTTATTTTCAGTGATTTATTTTATGTCCACTTAGTCCAAATATATTAGTTGTCTGCAGGTAATGATCCCATATTTTTAAAGCAAAGAAGTCAAGGTTTGAAATTTTTCTCAGCTGCTTCTGAGGTGGGGTAGCTTGCAAGAGTCAGTTTTATGACTGACTGACAGAAACCAGCCAAACACCCCAGCCAAACATCTGTATGTGGGTAGAGCATAAGACTTGGTGCAACAAAAATGATGAGAGCATTTTCTGAATGTGATCACATGAAATACTGCACCATTAAAAAGCCCAAATTGATGACAGTCAGTGTTATTTAAGAGTTCCTACAGCTGAGGTAATATCTCCCTGCCCTTGTGCCCATGTGAACATAGCATTGACAGTCTTCAAATATTTCTCTTTCAGACTCAATGAATGGCCATTCATAAATAAATCTTAGCTGGTTGTGCTGGCTTTATTGAAGAGTCAGATCTCCTGTAACTATATCAACCTCTTGCTATAATTCAGGTGACTCATAAATACTGCCCCTTCCTGCACTGTTTGCTACTGTGAATGCCAAAATGGACAGGCTCTGGGTGAAGTTAGTACTGGAGTCTGGACTGGGTAAAACTAGACCAGAAACTCCACTGCTGTACATGAAAAAATCTCTCCCTGGGTTAGTAGTGAAGCTTTTTCACCTCTTCATCCTTACTGATTGTTCCTAAGTACATCTTTTCCCCAGACCACACTTGCTTTGTGAGGCTAATGAATTTCTAGATTAAGAGCTCTGTATTTGTTACACTGTGATGATTTCTGATAATTTCTGAGCTTGATACCTGTTTCACAGCGATGCAGTCTAGATGCAACTGGGGGTTTCCTCCTGGCTCTGAAATCCTTGCAATTCACTGGTTGTTGGGCTGATATTTGGTAGGTCTGCTGACAATGGAGGGAGTCTTTAGGCCAATTTAAAACTTTTCCACATGTAAGCCTAACTGTTGTTTTTTTATGGACTGGTTCTTTTCTGGGCAAGCATGGGAAGTGAGTTCTTTTGCAGGTGCAAAATAAGAACAAATGACCTGTAAATAGATGGTCCAACATCCTTTTCCCCATCTTTGTTAAAGCCAGGCATTTTCAGACAGACATTCTTCCTAAGCAAGTTAGGAAAAGGTTTTCTGTCTTGAAAATAAGCCATGTACTCAACACAAAGCACTAATAGTTTCAAATAGCAAAAAAAGAAAAATCCAACATCTATTTTTATCTATCTATCTATCTATCTATCTAGTATATTGATGTATATATATGCATACATATTTATTTATCTTTTATTTTTCTGTTTTTCTGCTTTTCTATTTTTCTTTATTTATATTTTAGTGGTAATAAAAGATCCTAAACCATGCTTGATTCTGGAATTCAGGGCAACTGAACAACTGGTTCTAGTTGAAACACACTTCTCTTTTACTCTTTTCACTGTCTGTGGGGTTTTTCTACCTTCTCTTCAGCTACCAGTATCTTGCTATAGACTTTACAACCAGTTATTTGGTTCCCTTTTCACTATATTTGGTAAAGTCAAGACAAACCTCTAGAATAACAAACATTTCCTTTTGCTCTTGTTTGTTTGTACTCCATTCCAGCTGTGAGCTGGGCTCAGGGCACTGTCAGCAGCTGGAGTGAGCTAGTGGCATGCTGAGGGCAGAGGTATGTTCATGGTGAAGCACTAGGAATCACCATTTTAGAAAAATTTCCCCTGAAAAGATGGATCCAGCTGCTTTCCCCCTGTTTAGGAATCTCATTCTGACTTTTTAATCTCAGTACTTTCCTGCTATATATGACATGGGAATGACAGTTTCCTAGGATTACAGATTTTTTTCTTCAATGTTAGAGAGCTTCTTACACCAGTTCCCTGGTGATCTCAATAGTATTTCTGTCCCTGACCTTAGAGAAACGTTATAACCTGCAAGACTGGATAACTGAGTCTCTCACAGATTGTGCTGGTTTGGGCTGGAGTTCACTTTCTTCCCAGAGGCTAGTATGAGGCTATGTTTGGGTTTGTGCAGAACACAGAGTTGATAATGCAGAGATGTTTTTGTTCTTGCTGAGCAGAGCTCACACAGAGCCAAGGCCTTTGCTGCTTTCCATACTGCCACACTGGCAAGGGAGTTGGGGATGCATGGGAGACTGGGAGGAGACACAGCTGGGACAGGTGACCCAAACTGACCCAAGGGATATTCCATACCATAGCACATCATGCTCAGTATATAAGGTGGGAGGAAGAAGGAGGAAGGGGGGACATCTGGAGTGATGGTGTTTGTCTTCCCAAGGAACCGTTACGCGTGATGGGCCCTGCTCTCCTGGAGATGGCTAAACACCTCCTGTCTGTGGGAAGCAGTGAATTCATTCCTTGTTTTGCTTTGCTTGTGTGTGCAGCTTTTGCTTTGTCTATTAAACTCAACCCACAAGTTTTCTAGCTTTTACCCTCCTGATTCTCTTCCCCATTCCATTGGTGGGGGTGTGTAAGCAGCTGCTTGGTCCTTGGTTGCTAGTGAGGGTTAAACCATGACACACATACTGAAGTATTGCAGTAAGTATTGATGGACAGAATCAAACCTTGTGCCCAGAGACAAAGAAAATATTCCTTGTTTTAATGAGCATCAGTAGAAGTGGCAGGAAGATTTTCTGTGAACCTTTTTGTTCATCGTCAGACTTAGGGTTCCTCAATTTCCTTCCTTTAACATGAATCAGAACTTGATTGTTTTCAGTATATATACATATATTTATTTATTCATTCAGGTTTATATGGAAAATTTCATGCTATATTTCTTCACAGTTTCAGGAACATAAGTCACTAGTGGTGGTACTGCTCCTGCTTCATTTCTCCTGTAAACTGCAGTTTTGTGGGGTTCTTACTGGACATAGTGACTTAGCAAGAAAACAATTGATTATTCGAAAGAGTATTTCTATTAAGAAACTTTGATTTAGGAAGCTCTTCCATGCCTACTGTTTCACACTGTGAGAGTATTGCACACTTTTTGACAAACTGAAACAAATATCTTTCTGAAAAACAATAGAATATCAATAGACCTATTTTGTCACACTTTTTTAAGGATGGGCCTTTGTGGTTGTTGTTGTCAGAGTAAATATATTTCTGTTTCAGTCAAAAATAGTTGGGGAACTGTGTTTGATGTTTGTGCTACTTAATGGAAACATTATGTCATGAGAAATTTATTATTGCCTTTGTCCCTCACTTCATTCAGAGGAAGGAAAAACATTCTCAAGGGATTTTGGAGCTAGGGCAGTGAAGTAGCTATGCAGTGGTATATAGGTAAGTCTGCACTGAAAACAGCTTTAAGCAGGACATTTTTCTAAATATCAAAAATTGCCAGTGAATGAATGACTGAGAAAAAGCCTTACAGCCCTACAATGGTGAAGAATGCAACTTTGCTGAGGTTCCACAGTGCAGTAACTGTGGACTGCTTGATAAAAGGATGCTCCTTCCCCCACCTCTGCTTCTGGCCACGTGTCCCCTTTTGTCCACAACTGATGCCTGTGCAGCAGGTATGGATCCAGCTGAAAAGCAGTCTGTTCTTTTCATATCTTTTTTTAATGAGGTTTGTTAGATTTGTTTAAATCTGTTGTAAAACTCCATTTCCTCATGTGAGCAGCTGACATGAGCACATTTCCTAGGGACAAGAGTTTTGAGGAGTTCCCCTGCAACTGTATGTAGAAGGGGCAGACTTGTGCTGCTGTGGAAGGAGTAGAAGTTTGTCATCAGAGAAGGGGATTTGAAGCTGCTGTAATCCTGCCTGGAAAGTTCAGGTTGCCCATAGATACATCCTTAGGGATGTGTGTGTATATATATATATATGTATGTATGTATAAACCATAGAATCATAGAATATCCTAAGTTGGAAGGGACCCACAAGGATCACTGAGTCCAAGTCCTGGCCCTGGACAGGACAGCCCAAAAATCACTCCATACACCTGAGACTCTTCTTTCTGACAGTGCTGATAAAGCTTCTGCTTCCCTGACAGTGGCTGAGCAGCAGTTACAGTGGGATCTGCAGCAATCAAAAAGAAGTGGAAGGGAAGGGCATTATTTCTTTACTTCTCTGGGTTCTTTTGCCCCTAAAATGGCCAGACTCCAGCTGCCTTTTCTTAGTTCTTATTTACCCTGAAATAAAACCCCAAAAACTTGGATCTGAATGTTTTTGTTTAATTCTTAGCAATTTTATGCTGTTATTTATGCCAGCAGTCAGGTTCTGCACTGTGAAAACCAGAGATAACTCTAGGTTTTCTTGTACAACTTCTCTGTCAGTATTGGGCTCTTGATAGCTGCCATGAACTGTCTACTTCCTATCTTGCTTACTACATCAGATATCATCCAAATTTTATAGTGAAACTGTAAAATACATTTCTGAAATAACCATAGTTGCTAAGAGAAAGATATGTACAGTAAGAAAAATAATCTCCTTCATGTCCTGCTTGCACCGACTCTGAAATATACCAACGGGCAGAAGTCATTTTTTATCAATTGGAAACAGGACCAAAAACTCTGCAGGCTGATTGAAAAGGAATTGAGGTTCCTGTGGGGCAGATTAAAGCAGTTTGAGCAGTGTGGGCCCAGCCTTTAGTGAATTCCAGCTAGGACCTGTGGGCTCTGTGAAGCTTACAGTGAATGATGCTTCGCCCTGGGCTCCGTGGGCACTCTGCAGACACAGTGATGGGAGGCTCTCACTATCATCTAGTTTGACTTCAGAAATGAAAATTTGGCTTTTTTGTTTGCAATTCTCATTAAGATGGTGACTGCATAGCACATGACCTGGCTTCCAAGAGAGTGTGTGAATTCTGTTCTGTTTGTCAAGGTCTCTGTATCTATCTAATCTAAGCACGGAGCCTATTTAGTAATTCTGCTTTTGACATGCTTTGTGGCTTTGGGAACTTCACTTGGCTTTATCTTCCTCATAAAGAAGCTTATTCATCTGTAAAATGAGGATAATAACATTTCCCTACCTAAAGAGTGTTGGGAGGCTTATTTTGCTAATGTTTGTGGAGTGTTTTGAGATCCTTATATTGAAAGCTCTGTAAAAATGCAAAGTATCACTTAATCCCCTGGGCCTGCTATTATTTAAATGTCGGTGATTGTTTTGCACTATTTATCTTTTTCCTTTATGTTATTTTTGATACAATACTATTATTGCTGTTTTGCTGCACTATGAATGTGACACAGGAATTAATCTTTGTCTACTGAATATTATTTACATGTAGCAATACAAGGCTGGCAAATAGGATTTACCTGGCAACTGAATGATGACAAGATTGCAATCCATTTCAAAGCAATAGCACCTGATAATACAATATTAACAAATCTTATTGCTGCCTGTCTTGGGTCCAAATTGGCTATACGAATTCTGGTGGCAAGCTTACAGTCGTTAATGTAATGGAAAGTTATTAGGAAATACACAAATGTTCTGCACATATAAATGTGATTTGCTAAAAGCCTCAACCAATGCAGAGTAAAAGATTTTCCTTTTAAACTCTAATTGAAAGTTAACCTTTAGCTCACAAATCCCAGTAAAGGAAATAGCTTTTATAATCTTATTTGCTCTTTATGGTTTTACAACATTATGTTGTTATTTCTGAATTTATTTTTTTTTTATATAGTTGACATTAAGAATACCAACATGACACACAAGATGAGTGATAATTTAAACATTTAGGAATTATCCTAAAAGGCAGACCAATAGTTTGCTTAGTCTGGTATCCTGTTACTAACAATAGCCATTAACAGATCTGTTCAAAGGTTCATATCACTAATATTTTCTGTAATTTTCAATGTCAAAAATGGTCATTATGACCACAGTATAATTGTATGAAGAGCTGTGGTAAATGTGTAATAATAGCAACATTTCTGAAAATGCTTCATCTTTGCCAGATGATGTGATTAAAAAAAAGATTTACTTCTAACATTGTGAAGTTGTAGTCTACCATTCTAATTTAATAGTCCTGTATTAATGGCAGAGGGAAGAACCTGTTAGACAGTGCTGTCTTTTCCACTATCTTGACTATTTCTCTACAACTCCTCTTATGCTCCAGAGCTGATGACTCGTTGCACTTTATGCTTTCAGCTTGTCCCAGCATTTTCTGTTGATACTGCAATCACTGAGAGTGCCTCATCATTACTCTGTTATATACAGGCATTTTTTGGAGCAAAAGGAGACTGGTGCCAAGAATCCACTTAGGTTTTCTTTTACATATATATATGAGTCCTTAATTGTTCCTCTGCTCTTTTATATCCTTATGGTTTATCCTTTAAAAATATATGTATTTAGGTTAGCTTTCTGATTTGTTCTCTAAGTTCTCTTGCTCTTTAAATTATTTTATAATTTGTACACCGTAATTTAGTTGCCCTTGTTTAGGTATCTCTCCTGGGAGATCATTGGATCATTTCTATTCTCTGAATTGGATTCCATTCCCTGTTAATCCTTAGGCTCAGAAATCTTGTTCTCTGTCCATAGTAAATTTCTTTCTCTTCTAATTTGCTGGTTTCAGGTTACTGGATTTTGTTTTGTGTTCAGTCCAGTTCTGCATTATGTTGATAGATTTCCTTGAGTATTTGAGTATTGGAATTTCACAATAATTTAGAAGTACATAAAGACTTAAATCAGAAAAACAGTCAAACTTGTATTTAAACCCCATTGACTTAATGCATGCCAGTGATTTTCTAAATTAGCCCTAAGTGCAAGCAATAGGTGAGTCCTAAATGGGAACAATAACATTTCTGTGACAGCACTTTCTCAGAGATGGAGGAATTGACTTGTGTGGAGTATGGCCTAATGGCATTTCCTTCTATTCTCTCTGGATTTCTTTATTTTATGTTTCTGTATACTGTGTGTTAGGCACTGGTTGTGATTAGTACACCTCTGAATCAACTCTACAGTGACAGATCAGATATTAGGCTCTAAGATGCTGATTTGATGGCAAATTTGACATTCCAATATTCAGCAGATTATCACCAAATATTAAATATAGGAAAAGAATAACATGTGCAAGCAAAAATACATTAAAAATTATAGAAAAGCCCAGAAATATGGTTAACTCAAATTTTATAGATACTAGCCAATGACACTTTTTCATCTCAAATATTTTAATCCTATTTTTCCTTTACAAGTCATTGATATTTAGACTTTTCCACCTGATTTCTTGAATAATTCTGCAAATAATTCTTATCTTGATGCTCACAGTAATAAAACTGGCATATGTCTAGTGAGGTCTGTGCTTCCTCTGAATATTTGCAAGATCAGTTCTTAAAATTGTGCATGGTTAAACAGAGCAAGATCCCAACCTCTTTGTGAAGGGAGCCATGGCAGTTCAGGGTGCCAATCTCCCCTTTGTTTTCCGTTCCTGATTTTGCCACAGGTTCATTGAGCATATATTTTTGTCCTCTTCCTAACTTGCAGGAAGCCAGGTCAGCATTGAGCCAAGCATGATGAGCCAAGACCTGATTTACCTTTACACAAATGAGAAGAGTTGGTTTCGGTGTTTTATCTATGTTTACTGAGTGCAAGTATGCCAGTTTGCAAAACCCCAAGATCTGACCCTTAATTTTCCACTCATTAACTGTTGTGCATCGTAGACAAGGACGTAACACCTGATCATGAAGATTCTCACTGATGCTATTAATGACCATAGATAAACCCATTACTTAAAAAGAGAGTCATAATACAACTGTGCACATTAGAGCCAAGACACCTGCAGTCAGCACTGTGGATTATATTTATTCCCCCTGTCTTTTAACAAACCCGAGACCTGAGATCAGCTAATAATACTGAAAGCACAAACCTGGTAAAATGCATTGATGGAATGAATAATGATAAATAAACCAGAACTGTTTCTGGGGGTAAAATTTGACCCGTCAGTAGGTTCAAATGGTTAGGATTGTGGTGAATGCCATCTGTCTGCAGGATCCTGTATAAAGTGAGCTTACAGGTCACCTGCCTTGGTCATGTTCTCAAAACCTGATAGATGGATCTCTGTAAATCAGGCATTGTGAGAAAACTGGATTTAAAGGGCAGGAAAGAAGATATGCCATTTACAGTGAAGGATAAGGATTTCTGATATTTCAACCTGATAGGTGACCCCCATCTTTAATTTGCTACTGACTGTCCATTTGATTTAGGCAAATAATTTTATTTCTCTTTCGCTTCTGCATCGATGATATAGGAGCCATACTATTACATCAGAGTAGGCAAATTTCCCTTACTAAATGAGTTAAAATCCTCATCTCACCAAGAACTGCAAGACGAGGGAAGGAAAAGCTTGGAGGGAAAATCACAAGAAGGTGATGACAAGAGTTTGCTGGAGGTTTCACAGCTCTTAGTTTGCACAGTGTGAATATGAATAGGAATCCCAGAGCAGCCCTAAAATTTCAGTAGCAACACCACCTGCCAGCTTGTCCCTCCATCAGCTGGTGCAGTTCCACCACTGATGGAATGTCAAGAGTCATGTGTCACGGCCAGGACTGCTGGAAAGCCACCTGGGGATCAGGCATCACCACTGGGGTTACTCCTCTGATACAAGACCATCCTTGGAATTTATTCATTAGTGCCGAGAGTTCTCTGAGGTGTTCAACTACTATTTCAGCAAGGAAAGCTAAGGAATGTTTCCATCTTTTGGTGGAAGCTCAGAGTAATCTATTTTCTACAATTTTGTTTCTAAAATGGACAAAAAAAGGCAATTCTCTTCTAACTGAAAACAGTAGTACCCAAGGGTTTTTCTTGATTTGCAAGATGAAAGTGAGTCTGAAGATTTAAACATCAAGTATTATTTATGGGCATTTACACTTAGGGACACAAAATTTGAGATGATGTCTGTGTCTGGACATCAGAATCAACAATGGTGCAATATTCAATAAATATGGATTTTTTTCATCAGCTGTGTCAAACAAAACACTATGAAAAGAAAATCAAAGATCACCGTCACAGGACAGTATGACAGTAGTGCACCTTGAAAAAGGTTAAATGAAGGATGCTTTTTAATCATTTTTATTATAGATCTCTCTCTTCTATTGAAACATTACTATGTAAAAAGAAAAATTGTATTGCCCAGCACCAAGAAACTGCTTCTGTATTAAATCTCTTCTCTATAGTGATTTTTCACCTTACATTTCTTCCATAGGGCTATATCTTTTTGGGTTTTTATTTCAATAACCACAAGCAAAAAGAAGCAGAATTAAGGAACTTAATGGAGTGCTTATACTTGTGTAACCCTTCTCTCTTACATGGTGTTCACAGACCCAGAGACACCATCAAGAGTTTCCATACAGCGAGACTGATTTGGAAAATTCAGAATTCAAAATCCACTGAAAACAGCAGATTTGGTAGAGATATCAAGTCACTACTGACTTCAGCTGAAATACTCTGATTCCGCTCTCGTAAGGGATCATAAATAGGAGATGGTGCAACTGGAAAAGCAGCTTGCAGCAGGGTAGAATACAAATCAGACTCTTCATCCCTTCTTTTTCACCAGCACTGATCCAACTGTTGTGGCAGACTGGCATGTCTCTCTATTGAATTAACATTTTTCAGTGAATTCAACTATGATTGCTGCTCTATAGTGGAAGATTCTTGAAGTCTTATTGAAGGTCAGCAGTGAGAAGGCATGGAAAGAGCTTTTGACTGCCTCTCACTTGCTGGCCCACTCCTGTAGAAAAATCTTCTTTCTGTACAGATGCTAATATGCAGTACAGGGACAATCTAGGAAAGATCTAGACAGAAGTCACTGTCACTGTAAGTACAAGTACAGAGGGCCCAGAGCAGGGTGCTGTGCTGCATAAGGAGACAGTGAGAACTTGCTGGAGGATTCAACTGGCCTGGAAAGTAAGGTTTTTCCAGAAGTCACAGTAAAGGTATGATAAGACATTAGGAATTTTTTTATTCAAAAATCTCTAGATCTTGTTTGTTTTAAGACTGCAGACAGCCTCAAAGGAGTTTAGAAATGTCTTTGCTAAGCCTCCTGTCCACAATTTTTTATCACCTTGTGACCAGGGAGGCCAAGAACCTGCAGTTTAAGAAGAATGCTTGGGAGTTTGGGAAGTGTCCAGCTACAAATCAGGGGGTTTCTAGCATGTCTGTGGGATGGTGTCCTGTGTTTCAAAGAAGGAAAGAATAATGTTCCACAGCAAAGCAGACTTGGCATGAATGAGGAGGCTAAGCAGAAGTGTTACATCTGTAAAAGAAAGTATAAATGGGGATGTCGTCCAAATTCTCCAGTTCTGGAAGGAGTGGTTGAAAGCATAATTTAGAGACAGACATTGTTTTGATATGAAGAATACTTGTCAGTAACGTAGCTGCTTTGCATTGACTGACCCCATATTCATTATTGGTTCTGAGAAAGCAATTTTCTTATCTGACCCTTTGGGATATTTGAATAAATTATAGAGAAAAAGAACTTACAGCTGGCTGTAACAGCAAGTGAGAATGTACTGCATTGAATTACTCAGAAGAGATAAAACTGAGTTACTTTTGTTGTGAATTTAATTCTCAGGACAGCACTCCCACCAACCTAATCACAGTTTAGCATATTGGGAATTCTTTCTCTTAATCACCCATTCTTTCTCTGACTTTGGCTTTTGGATAATATTTTTGTTATGTGGGTATGAAGTATAATAGCATGTGACCATAAATCTTACACTGAAGTTACAAGCTCCTAAATCACTCAGTGCTTGGAAAATGTTTTCACTTCAACCATTTATTCAGGACTGACAGTATATCCCACATTTGTCTTTGTTGCAAATGGTGTGACTTACACATGCACTCAGAAATTAAAAAACACCCACTTTAACAGAAATCTTTCTGTTACAGCTGCTCATCACCCTTATATGGAGAAAGTCAATAGTGTCTGGCTGTTTGCCTTATTTACTGCATCTACTGCTTCTCATAAGGTACTTTGGCAGTAGAAGAATATTTTGTCACTCAGGGTTAAGTATCACATATTGGACCATCTGAACCACAATACTGTTCAGTGCAGGTTGATACATCCATCTTTCATGTGTATTTGAGAACTTTATAACAGCCTTCAGCACAGCATCCCTAGGCTGCTCATCCACATTACCTGTGCCATGGGTGCAGAGCACCGAGGGAAGGTCTGTGTAAGCATGCACCACTGCAGCTATGCTTGAGCAGGAGTGTGCAGAGGGACTGAGTGCCTCAGCTCCAGGCTAGTTCAGGAATCCCTGCATCTGACAGCCTGCAACATCATGGATCTTCTGTGTCTCCATCCTCTCACTGTACGGTGATCGCATTACATGGATACAAGTATCATTATTTTCACTTTCCCTGAGTTATTCTACTTCTCCATTATCTATGTTTAATTGAGCTCTGGCTGCACACTTATTTTGCAAATGGTGAACTGAAGGACAAAGAGGGGGAAATGAATTGCCCAAGAATACATAGGAATTCTGTGGCAAAGTCATGGAGATGCTAAAGCACATTAACTATTTAAGTTGCCTGGTATTTAAATGGAAATGTGTGCACAGAAGCATGTGGAATGCAGAGCAGTGGAAACTTGAACCAGTTTATCTCTCAGCACAGAGCACTGCTCTGTGTTCTCACCAGCTCATTTTCCAGTTTGACTTCACTTTGTTGACCCTTTGTGGTGCCCAAGTTGGTTTCAGAAGGGCTCATGAGCTGGAGCCACAGCCATGTGAAGAAGTTTGGCTGTAGATGTACTAGCTGCCTGATGAGCAGTTACCTCTCCTGCCTTCCAGCTGTGCTTGCCCACAACTCCTGTTTCAGAGTTCCATGGACAGAGGAGCTTGGATCTCTGAGTCTGCTTTTAGGAAGATGTTCTTTGTGACCTGTTTCTTGGCTGTGAATTTTGGATTTATATGATGTTGGAAGGCATACATGAAGCTCTGTGTGGATTCAGTCTCTGTGTGGCTACTTTCCATCGAGACAATCTCCTTTTAAGCACACTAACACAGAAGGGCAAGCACATTGCTTTCTGTATTCTGGAATCTGACTCAGGGGAACTATTTATGGCTTTATTTATAATGGCCAACCTACTGTAATTACATTTATATATTAACATTATATTGTCCAAGTAGCATTAATAGAAGTAAAGGTAATAAAAGTATTAGCTGTCTTAATGCTGAAACTATGGGATTATCCTTATGTACTGTTCCTTAGAAACCAGAAGTTATACACAGTCCCCTGACTGCACATAACTCCTGTGGTCCTGCATTTCTTTGGCAACTGATCACAACTTAACTCCAAACAGCCTGAGGAGCAGTGTCTAGTGGAAAAAATAGCAGGTATTTTGTCGTAATAGTACTCAGAGAGTCAGCTGATAGCCAGACTTTCAGGGGCTTCTGAAAGCAAATGCCTTCCCATCCAGCTCAGACCCCTCCATCTCCCCCAGAGCTCCCACAGCTCCTCAGGGGCCAGTGAGGCCAGTGGGACAGAGCCACTGTGTCCCAGCTCAAACCTTGGCATGGCAGCTCCCTGCTCAGCCCCAGCTGGGGGCTCTTGCACTGCACTGCAGGCTGGGAGGGATGAAGATGGGCTCCAGCAGCAGAAAGACCATTTACCCAACACTTGCTGGTGGAGAATGGCAAATCTGTTGCCTCATCAGGGAATGAGCTTCACAAGCAAATGAAGAGTCTTCAGACCAGTTCTCACAGTTGCTTTTGTTCTCACTAGGTTGGACTGGTGCTTGCTAATCATGCAAATTAATGCAAATGCCTTGAAACAAAGGTTCTTTTGGTGATCCTCTACCAAATGTAGATTTCTGTAAGAGAAGTTGGATCCCAGCTTTCCATTGTAGTCCTACCATTCAACCACATATGTACTTCATTATAAAGATAGACAAATATAATGATCTCTTTGCTTTCTTGGCTCTCCCTTACTATGTAGCTCACACTAGCTAATTTCCTCAGACACTGTTTTGGCACTTTGTGACTGGCTGCTGCTTGAGGTGAAGAGGAAACTGCCTCTCAGAGCATCATCATTTAATCTTTCTCAGAAAGCTTCTGTGGTCCCTTTAATTGATGACTGTACCTAAAGAGTCTGCTAAAATTATCATTGATCAGGAATCAAAGGAGGTGCATCTCACACAGTTACAGAACTTAAAAAAAATTAAAATTGCACCTTAAATGCCCTTTTCACAAAAGTAATCAGCAGCAGAAAAGCTACTTTTACCTTGCTTGTGTTGTACAGTGGTATGAGAGATAGTTCTACAGAGAATTATATGCTGTAAAAACAGGAAAAAAATATTTGTAGTGTAGAAGAGACATGTTAAAAATGAGGGGAATCAGAGAATGCAATGAAATCAGCATCCAGGTAAGGGATTCAGGTTCCTCAGTGTTACACTGGATTATGAATCCTGAAAGGTGGCTTAACTTGTATTCAGAGTCAGCTTTATAACCAACAGAAACATTGAAGCTATTAAATGGAGATGATTGGTTAGGCACAATAGAGATCTAGACAGGGGGTTAATTTGCTTCCCAAGCATGACAGAATTGTGCTATTATTCCTCATTTCCACCACTTTTAAAGAGAGACAGTTTATGATATCCAGGTCACTAGATTTAGGTTGAGCTCATCTTCAACTTGCAGATGATTGTGAGGGGACCTGTTAAAAACAGATATTTGGTTAAACAGCATCCTCACTAGCCCCTGTAAAATGCAAATCCTGCAATGCTCTTGAAACCAGCAGTCAGACTATCCTTTCCTACTTCTTGTCAGCTAGCAATAAAACACCAGATGGTGTCCTTCCAAAAATAAATTCATTATAGTTTCATTCTGGGTTTTCTTAAAGAATTTAGAGACAGAACTTCAGCTAATGTAAATCAACATGGCTTGCTGAAGTCAGTGCAGATATGACATTTTATACCATCTGAGTATTATAGACTAATATTTTTAACATTTTAGAAGGAATACCACATCCTTATTCCCCACATTTAGCAAGTTTCATTGCAGAGTTTGTACCTGCCACTTCAGCCAGGATCCATGGCTGGTACTCCTTGATATACAACAATTCACAGGCCATGTCATTTTGTGTACTGGATTAGACTAACTCACTGTTAAGACTCCTGTAACCATTATCATTTAATATCCT
Source organism: Acanthisitta chloris (assembly GCF_000695815.1). Taxonomy (NCBI): domain Eukaryota; kingdom Metazoa; phylum Chordata; class Aves; order Passeriformes; family Acanthisittidae; genus Acanthisitta; species Acanthisitta chloris. The sequence continues at coordinate 41,498 of NW_008684280.1, forward strand.
TGTTTATCACCATCTGAGACTCTAGAATACCCATTGGCTTCCTCTGGTGACACACACGTCTATTCATGAAAGAATATTTTAATTGCTGCTGGCATCCAAATAACCCTGTGATGCTTATGGTTCTGTGTGTGTTTAGTTTTCCCTAATTTCAACCATCAAATGAAGACAGAAGTCTTCAATTGTACCCTTAACCTAGACAGATAAATAATTCTAATGGTAAAACATCTTAAAATAAGCCTTGAGCATTCCTCAGATAGATCAATGAAGACTCCTTTCAGAATTGTTATTATACTCTAGCAATTAGTCATTGTTTAGTCAAGCTGTGCATACTTATCTCTTCTATATATCACTTCTTCCAGCTTTACAATAACTTTTGTTCCATTTCTCCAAGCTCCCTTCAGCTTATCTGTGTCCTCCTGGCAACACTGTGCCCAGAAGTGTGCATGAATTTCTGTGCAGATGGAAAGCTGCAAAGTTACAAACACCTATAGAGCCACAAACCACAAAACAGGGACTCTCTGCCACCCTGTTCCAAAAGTGAATATTAAAGTAGCTAAACACATATTACTGGCTGTCAGTACCAGCTGCACAACATGTAGGTAATAAAAGCCCAAGAGGAAAAAGGTGATCATTGAATCTGCCTTTAACATTTATCATGTGTCCTCACAAGAACACTTTTATCAAGTTTCTTGTACCACAAATAAAATTGTTTCACCAACTGCTGCTCCCCCATATGCCTTGCCTTCCAGTCTTGGGGAGCATCAATGTGAAATGCTTTTTAGAACACTTTTTTAGCATTCCCCAAATTAACTAGCTTGTGTTCTGCAAACAGATGGGGGGGTGACCTGGGATTTAGAATTCAGCTGCTTCTCAGGCAAAAAGTTCTTTTAAAAAATCTCCCAAGAAGAGATGTAGGAAGGAAACAGGTGCTTGCAGGAAAACAGTAGCACTTATTTATCAAAGCTGTTAGAAAAAGATCATCAATTTTATTCCTCCCACTTGGCGATAGAGCTAAAAAAACAGAGGGTGATGTTGGATGCCACAGTGACATCTGAGATGACACCTTTGTGAGGCTTCACCCAGGGCTTTTAGGAATCAAACCCACCTAGCCCAGCATGCTATCCTGTGCTCAGCTCATCTCTTTGCACACATTATCAAAATGTGCTCTGCTCTGCTGACATGAGGCAGCTTCATCTCTGCCCCTGTACATGGGCATCCATCCCAGTGGGACTTACACCCATGAGCAGCCTCCTAGTAATGCTGCCCAGCTCTGGTTCACAGTTACTGGAGCCTCAGGCCAGAGTGGAAATGGGGCAGAGCCTGTGGGTTCCTCTTTTGTGTGCTCCACACCATGTATTGGGCTACTCTGTCAAAATACAGCTTTCCACCTTGTCTAATTGTTCTCACCACCATTAACCTAATGCAAACCTGGGTGCTAACTTAGCCTCTCTTTTTTAAGCTTTGCTTTACAGTGCAAAATTTTATCCCTGTCTTGGTCCTCTGTGACCTAAATACTGAATGTCTTTTTTCATCTGAGCACCCCAAACATGGAGCTAAACAGCAGTACCAACAGTGCTTCTGTATTTTAAATGTCTGAGTTAAGCACAGGTTTAGCAAGCTTTTGATCATCTGGTGAAGAACAGTCCTTCTCCCCAAGTTAGGTTTGTCACATTGATTTACCCAGTTTTCATTTTTTCTAAACCCTGTTTTACCATTCGGTAGTGCAAAGAGGTCCTTCCTGCACCAAACAGAAAGATGAGGAGGTCTCAGAAGTTAATACATAACTAACAGTAAAACACCATCCTTAGAACTGTCACATCATGATTTTTGTAACAAGTGTCAGAAAAACACATCTTTTCCTGCAATGGTTGCTAGTTCTTCCTGTATATCTTCATCTCTTCCTGTATATCTGTGTCTCAGCCTCTGCTGAGTAATGCCTTTTAAACGGGAAATACACTGAATGTTTTGTTTTGATTTTAACTTTGTTTGTCTGAGGAAGCCTCATTCCAGGGAGAGTGTTACAGGGCTGTATAGACTCCATTGTACTTTGCATGCACAGAGGCACATTCCAGATCAAAAGCAAGTGAAAATGCTGGGTTTGTTTTCGGTTTCAGTTTACAGTCAGGATGCTGAATGCATCCATTTGTCTCACTAACAGAATATATCATTTTATGATTCTCAGAGGTTATTTATAATTGAATTATAGGATGTTTCATGAGTATTTGGGATGGTATTTACACAAGGCAATACTAAGCTCAGCAGTTCACATTTGGTATTTACACAAGGCAATACTAAGCTCAGCAGTTCACTTGCAACAAAGAATGTGAAGAAAATGCCCTATGCATATTCATTGAGTACCTTCTAGAAATCATATCATTCTATTGTACGACAGCGTTGAAAAAGAAAGAAATATAAATTTTTTAATTATTTGTGTTATGGTCTTTAACCAAGCTTATATACATACTGGCTGGCATGCAGAAACAGAAACTAGACAAGTTACAAAGTACGCAACACCAATTTTTTGGCTTTAGATTTGATCTTGGTTTCATATACAAGAGTACTTCCCTGGTGCATATTGTAGACAGATTTTTGAAGCAACGAGGAAAAGATAGATTTCTCCTCCAATATTTCCAGGCAGAAATGGAAACGCAAAGCATCTTCTAAGCTCTTGTCTGATTCACATCAGAATGGCAGAGCTGTCAAGGGTCGACTGAGAGACCTCTGCCCTGTCTGAGGAAGAGAACCTGCACAGTGCCCATGCCCCATGCTAAGCCCACAGCCCCTCTGCTGCTGCTGCAGCCAGGGCCCCATGCCCTCCATGGGGAGCATGCCATCCTGAATTCATGGCAGGCATCTGGAAACTGCATGGAGGGCTGACAGCAGGGAGGAGGCTGGAAAAACCACCCAGTCCCCACTCACTGCCCAGGGTTTAAAATGGTGCTGTGGTTTGACATTTAAAGATATCTGTACACTCAACAACAGACTTCAATTTCAGTCTCTGCTGTTTCACACACACACACACACACACTGAGAAACGACCTCAGAGCTAGAAAAAGCAGTCAGCATTTTCTTTCACAAGCCAATGCACAAAATAAATATGTAGCAGAAAATGGGTATAGATGTCTCTCTTACTTGCCTTAATAGGACTAAATGCCAAGAGAGAAATTTGTATATTCTGAGCTGGCAATAAAAATACAATCCTGTTTCTAAACAATATAAATAACCAGAACCACATCTGATGGCACTTTTTTTTCCTTTTTGACTTCCTTGTATGTTATTCACTTTGCCTTGTCCTTTGTTTATCTGGACAATAAATAGTCTGGAGAAGGAACAATATATTGTTATATATTTGTAAAATGCACAACAGAAAAGGGTCCTTATCGTGACTAAATCCTCAGAAGAAGCAGATTGAACTTAATAAATAAAGGCAAGATATTAATTCAATTTAGAGAAATTATTTTTATTTACCCCAAATGAAAATTTGATCCTTTCAAACTGAAGTTACTAGTAATGTTTGTTTTTAAAATCAGTGTTTTCTAAGTGGAAACAGAATGAGTGAGCTCACAAAGACAATAAGAAAATGAAGAATGAACTAAAAGAACAGAGAAAAAAAAAGCATGTCCTGCAAGTTGTCTCACACAGGAGAGAAAGTTCTGGAAATCTGCAGTGTTGGCTTTGGACAAAGACTGACATGTTTTTATGTTTCTAGTCTGGGACTACTATTAGAGAAAAGTCATTTGAAAATCACTCACCCATGGATGGGGATCATGGACTACCAAAGATAATTTTTGTAGAAAAGAGCTGTGAAGGCTTAGGTGTTCATAATGAGTGATAAATTGTCCAGACCTTCTTGTCCATCTTTACTAGAGATGCTTTCAAGTTCTGTGTGGATGGGAATTGCTATTAATACCAGGAGGGATTCACTGATCTCTGAGAAATTCTCCATGTTGCATATACTCCTTAGTAAGCCCAGTGTATGTGGTGGTGGTCACAGCTGCACAAAATAACAATTTATGGGTTGCAAAGAAGATCCACTTCTGTCTGAAACAGGAGCAAGTGAGGTATGTCCAGAGCTGCTTGAAAGCTGTAGAAAGACAAGCCTGACTGTTGCTCACTACAAATCAAATCTTTAATATCCAATTTTTCCATTGCAGCTTTTCACTCTTTTGCATGCAGCAAAAAATATTCCTAGCAGGAAGGGCAGCAGGTTGGTTTGCTCAGGGAGTAGAAAGCAGGTGCTTGATTCTTCATGGGGCAGCAGCTCTTGGGAAGGGGAATGTGAAAGCTAAATTAGCTATTTTGGCATCAGGTGGTGTTTGCATGAACTGGCAACTCACAGGGAGCAAAGCAAGTATTTCATATCATCAGCCCACACAGCAGTGGCATGTTGCCTGCCATCTATTGCATTACCTGACAGGGGACATGCTCCTGTCACCTCACCTGAAATGTGGACTTTGGGGAAACACTCTCCAGCTCCCACACCTCACTGCTTAACAACTGGCAGCTTTAATGCTATATGAGAAGTATTGCCCTAGTGAAAAGGTCTTCTCCTTCTGCATATTAGTTAACACATACACCAACCTAACCTAAAAATGTTGGAAAATTATAATTTATACAAATTAGCCAGTCAATGTCAAACCTGAATACACTTAAAGTTTTTATTTTAACCTTCTAAAGAGTGTGCAGGCTATGAAAAAATGGTAGAACACTTCTAAACAGTCTGGAAAGTTTTGTTTTCATTTTGCTGGGAAACACTTGAATGGTTTGACCTTTTCTGAAAAACAAATTTTAAAAAAGGTATTAGGGGTTTATTCCCCCCTTTTGAAAATAAATTTTCTGTTATTTCTGATTTAACTGCCAAATTTCAAAAGAAAAGAGTATACTATTTTAGTAAGGTCAGCAAAATCTTCACTTTTTCAACACAGAAAAAATATATTGCTAGAGAAAATAGCAGCTTGCAGAGAGCTGTAAAGATGCTGTTGTAGCTTATTGCCTGTGCTGTTGATTCACAGGACATGGAGGGTTATTCTTGGTGAAATGTAAGGTACATGAGCAGACCAAATTTCAAAAGAAAAGAGTATACTATTTTAGTAAGGTCAGCAAAATCTTCACTTTTTCAACACAGAAAAAATATATTGCTAGAGAAAATAGCAGCTTGCAGAGAGCTGTAAAGATGCTGTTGTAGCTTATTGCCTGTGCTGTTGATTCACAGGACATGGAGGGTTATTCTTGGTGAAATGTAAGGTACATGAGCAGATTAACCCTTCCACATGGAGGGTGGTGAAATGTAAGGTACATGAGCAGATTAACCCTTCAGCAGAGTATATTTATTCAAAACATCTCTGATTATTTTCTTTTCATTTTGTTATCTGTGATTTGCTTATGGTCTAGATGTGCAGGGCAAAAGTCTGGGGATGCTCTGCCACGTGAACTGATCCATCCCTTGGCATGAATTTGAACCCTGCCTTGCACTGGGAAACAATTCCAGTGCCATAACTTTTGTGATCCTTCGTGCCAGGGAAAGGCATATCTGTGCTGGGCAGATGGGGCAGAGCAGCAGAGAGGCTCTGTGGGTGACTCTGGCTGTGCAGACACTTGGGGCTGGAGCCAGCACTGTGACACCCATGCTTAGTATGTGAGACCTGACAAATCTTGCAAAGACACCCAAGAGCAGGTTCAATTGCACCTGGAAAGCCTCAGCTTTGTAGAAGATTATTTCAGGGGCCCCAAGGTGACTCACTATCTGCTGCATTCAGAGGCATTTCCAGCTCTCCTGACACGACAGTCCCCACACCCCCTTGAATCCAGGCTCTCTGGCTCTGAAAATTGGAGACTGAGAAAATGAATCAGGAGGGAGTAATTAGGGTTGGGATGTCATCCTAAATCACAGGCCCTGGTTAGTCAAGCAGCTTGCTTCTGACAGCACCAGTTGGATGCAATGAATAGTGGTCAGTGGCAGAGTTTAATATTTTAGCACCTGCTTTATTTTGCATGCAGGAGACCAGCTAGACATTCACATTTAAATAAATCTGCAGTTGCAGGCAGCATTTTCAGGGGAAAAGCTGCCTGCTGCCTGCAAGCTCACACATGGTCTCTTTAAACCTCTTGAAAGCTCAACAGAGAGGTACAGGTAGGACTCACAGAGAAAGGAAAAATGGCATAAACCTCTTGTGCTTTGCAAAACTATTGATGTTTCTGTGTTTGTGTTGGCTTTGAGGCTTTTTTTGAGCTGAGGGAACTGTTAAAGCAGGCCTGCTTTGTAGAAATATTTTAAAAAGAGGACATGGAGGAAAAGATATAGTTTATAATTACAGAAGATTTAAATTTAGTTTGAGTCAAGGCTGTAGCCTGGTGTTTAGGGCTGTCACCTGAATCAGTGACAGGTTTAATATTTCTTGGCTGCTGGAGATCATGATAGAATATTTTATGGTGTACTATCAGTGCATATATATGTGCAAGTACACAGAGTTCAGTATGCAAGTGTTTGATGGGCATGCAGGAGCTTAAAAGAGCAATATTGAAGAAAACAAGAACAGCACAGGTTATTCATCAACAAGAAATAGGAACAAAATGAGAAAATTCACCTGGAAAAGACAAGATGGCCATTTACTTGTAAAAGATCATGTGAATTTTTTCCTATTTTTCCCCTTATTGATCTCAGACCTCACTGCCTATCCCAATAAATTTAGGCTCAGCCCCACTGATGGATGGTTACTGTGCAGGGCCAGTGCATTCCCTGTTCAGATCTGCTCCCCCTGTTCTGTTGTCCTGTGCTGTGGGGCTTGGTGTCTGTACATCATGTAAGAGCAAATAATACAGGGATTTTACAAAAGAATAGAATTAGCTCTTGGGAACAGACCCCACAGCCCTCAAGCAACCAGCCATGCTTTTTCCTATTTGCCCCTTATTGATCTCGGACCTCACTGCCTATCCCAATAAATTTAGGCTCAGCCCCACTGATGGATGGTTACTGTGCAGGGCCAGTGCATTCCCTGTTCAGATCTGCTCCCCCTGTTCTGTTGTCCTGTGCTGTGGGGCTTGGTGTCTGTACATCATGTAAGAGCAAATAATACAGGGATTTTACAAAAGAATAGAATTAGCTCTTGGGAACAGACCCCACAGCCCTCAAGCAACCAGCCATGCCAGCATGAGGTGTAGGGTGAACAGCTGAGGCTCAACAAACTGCTCTGCACCATAAAGCCAATCATAACTGGGATGGGTTTCTGTTCCTACCACTGAGGAACAATTTAGTTTACACAAATTAAACAAAAATGTAAAAAAATTAAGAAATTTGAATTACAACTGAGATTCAACTGCTCTTCAGGCTTCTAGCAAGTTATCAACAGCAGACTAAGTTTATGATTCTTGCAATGTGTCCTTCTCTAACTGTGAAGTAGGATGCTGTCTGAGCCTTGATTTGATCTAGGAGTGTGTAACTAACCTATTTCATTGGCAATGCAATTCAACTTTAAATTATTAATTATTTTTGTTACTATCAATAAAACTAATAATCAAATAATTGTTGAACATTCACATTTTCATTGCTAGATATTGCCTAACTGAATATAGTAAAGTCAATATTATGGGCTATCATGTATTGGTTGATCCAACAGACTCTGCAGTGGGTTTTTTTGATTTCTATTAAAAAAGAAATAGAAAGATTTGATTCAGGTACAAGAATGCATAGAGACAATGACAAGTTACTGATTAAAGCCCCTAAGAGAAATAAAATTTGAAAATCTGTGTTATCTTGTGTGGGCAGATTTTGATCTCAGTTTTAATCAGATGTTGCCGTTGAAATCAATGTACCAGACCAGCTTTTCTGACTGGCTGTGTAAACAACCTCTATTCAAAATGGACTGAATTCACCTCCCAAGGCCCTTGATCAGGAAAACATTCCTAGGTGCTGCATGTTGTACCGACACAGCTGTACCTTTCCTGCCCTAAAACAAGCCCTACCCTAACCCTTGCTAACCATGTTCACCTCCTACTCCTTCTATGGAAGTCTGTAAGTAGGAGCAATGGCTCAGTGTCAAGTTGCTCCCCTTCCTCCCTCCCCACTTGTTTCAAGAACATTTCCCTTCCTGATGTTGGGTAAAGTGAGGCCCATAAGTTTCACCAATTCAGAAGACAGCAGATACTTTAAGGAGTATGATGAGGTTAAAAATTTAGGTTATATATAGTGAGATTATTCAGTAGGCCTAAATATAGTCTTTTTAAAATATATTTGGTGTCTTTCCATTATCCCTGGCATTCAGAAGTGGAAGAACATAAGTAATGCACTATGATACCTAAATAATAATGAAATTGTTGAATTAATTGTCTTTTGTCTTCATCATTCAGAGCAGAATGTCTTCACAATGTACTTAGTTGTTAATTTAGATCCCAGGTGTACTTGGCTGCTGATGCAGATAGGTTGTATTTATGTGAATGTGGTGACTAAGTGCCCTAAGCAGCAGCCATGATTACTGTGACTTGTAGAAGATTTTTTTCAGTTTTTCCTTATTTTTAAGCCTTTTTTTTGCGAAAGAACAAATATCTCTCCAATAAATGTCAACCATATTTTCAGACACTCCTCAAATAGCCTGAAGACCTCTTTAGCCTCAAGTCCAGACAACCTACACAAGAATCTGTCTACAAATCTCTAGAAAACTCATAAATAAAAGCAAATAGAAAAAGGAAAAAATATTACAGAAAAAGACTCTGGGGTTTCCTGGGAAACAGATTTTCTGTTTCATGAGAAATTTTGACATAATGAATATGCATCCTGAAATTGTAATGGAAAGTATTAACAGTACACACCCAGGGATATTTAAAAAATATACTGGTAACCAAGAATTAAAATAATTCTGTGGTGTTACATGATTATTAATCGTGGTGTTTATCTTAATAGTATTATATGAGCTATAACATATATATGACAAAATTAGTCAATAACAGTATTAGAGTATTTCTATTTTTAGATATTATTGTTTGCAATAGTATTGCTAAAATAGTACTTCAGTGCTCACATTTTCCAAGAATAATCTGTCAAAACCCCACAGTTTTCCACAACGCCTTGTTTCAAGCCCACTCAGGATTTTTGATAGAAACCTTAACTTTTACAGGATCTCATGTAGCTCCATTTACACTCCTCATTTTACAGATAAAGGACAGATGTGTACACTGCTGAAGAAATTGGACTTCTCCAAAGTTTTGATTGTGCAGCCTGATCCTTGCACACCTTCTAGACCCACCTGGACCCTGTAATGAGTACAGGAGCTGTTTGACAGTATTAATCCCTCAGGATCAGCAAACATTGCAGCACCATTCCTCAGTGTCACTAGAGCCCTGCTCTGGCACTGTGCTGGGTTTACAGTGACTCCTCGCTCTTGTACTCAGAAGGCAGAGAATTCTCTGTTACCTGCATGTCTAGGAACCAAGCTAGAGCAGATTCTGGCATTGATGCCAGCTGAAGACATGTACATCCATTAAGCAATAGTTCTGTAATTAGTCCTTTTTAACTAATTCTTTTGTCCCACACTCATGGAACTAACTTTTCTTTAGCTTAATTTGCTAGCTCTTGCTAGTTTGCAATTTATTCACTCACCCAGATATTTTCCAGCCCGGCACAAACATTTCAGCAAAAGTGGTTATTTTTAATCCTTCTGCTTAACCAAACCCTGGTGAGGTTAGCCTCTGAGCCAGGCAGGGGTGGCTGCTTAACCTTCTGCCTCACATCTGGGTCTAGCACAGCAGCTCATCCTCTGGGCACTAAGCTCCAGCATCCTTCCTTGTCTTTTGTCACCTCGTGGGCAGTTGTGTTAATATGCAGACCATTACTACTTTGCTGATGAGAGACTGCAGAGGATCAATATGTCTCTGCATTTGTCAGCCCTGTATACCCCAGAGTTAACTCCTCAGCTCTGCTGCCAGTGCTCGTCCCAGTGTGTAATCACGGGGAATTGTCGATTCCTTACACAGTGTGTCCATACACTGAGCTTGGGGAGGTGCTTTGCAGAACAAGTAGGAAAGATCCAAATGTTGTATTTGTTTAGCTCCCACTGCTTGAGTAACAGTAGGTGCAGCCAGAGCAGCAGAGGACAGTTTGCTTACAGGGTCACTGCAGCCCCACAGCTAACCATTGACGTTGTCGGGCAGACTTGGGAAAGATGCCCAAATACTATCAACTAGAGGACACTGCACTTTAATGAAAGGCAAAACAAAAATCAAGATTAAAAAAAGAAGAAAGGTAAACTCCCTAGTCAAACATAATAAACAAAGGAAGAGATCTAATGGCACTTTTTTCCCCCTTGCTGCTCACTTTCTCATGCCTTTGTCTTGATGCAGTAGCTTTAGGAAAAACAGCACTGGGATTCCAGGGAACAAGTTAACACCATCTACCACAAAGGCTCTTAATTATAGATCAAATCTCTAAGAGATTTGCACACTATATCCATATGACGAGTTTTAATAGGCAGGCAAATATCTCAAATGATTTAGATATGAAGCCTGTCCAGAGGTTTTCTATATGTTTTGGCTGAATTTTTTTTTAGAGAATAAAACATGAATTTACCTTTGCATTAACTTACGTTTTCTTTTTGTCTTGTATGTCTGAAGATAACATTGTGCAGAGATTTTTGGAAAATAAGGCATGTATTTCATGCAGCACCAGGACTTCTAATAGACTCTGGCATATCACACAGAATCAGGGCTCCAGATCAGGTGTCTCAGGTGTTTTGTTAACCAGTAAGGTTGCAAGATCACATGCATTATTCAGTCTCATTATTTTAAATGTGTGAACACAAGTCTGGGTCATGCCACACAGAAGTGGTAGTCATTGGTGGCAGCAGTACATGTTTCAGATCTCCACATGTGTTTGTAGCAAAGCCTCAGGGTTGAGGGAATCACACACTTTGGAGTTTTCTCTGCTGATACAGAACTACTTTCCTTTCCCACTTTCCCAGCAAGAATTGTTATGGTGAAATGTAGGAAGCAGAGTAACATTGTTGAGAAAAAAAAGTAAATGTGGCAGAAGCCAAAAAAGTTACTGTGTCTTCATATGCAATTTTTCCATCTGGTTCACTTTCTAAAATAGTCACCTAAAATGCAGAGCCCTGAGAATGTTTAGTCAAGAAGTCAAAGGGAACCTCTGATATTTGTTTTTCAAGGAGTGGTAAATTTTGAGTGCATCTTGAGCAGACGTCCTCACAACCCTGCTCAGCTTGTACTCTTGTCAGCTTGCATGGAGCCTGCTGAGCAAAGAAAATCTGTGCCTTTTTTTTCCCCCTTAAACAGGGACAATGTTCAGCAGTGGCCCAGCTACTAGGTGGTCCATCCAGCACCATATCCCATCTCTGCCTATGGACCTTTGGAAAAGTATAAGAACTACTGTGTAAAGAAGACCTTCTTATAAGGAGACCTCTCAGACCATCTTCCTAGATTTTGGTACATTCATGTTGTAAAGAGATAATACAGATAGACTGAAAAATAAAAATTACAGACAGGTCTACAGGAGTGACTGCAGACAGTGGTGGGCTGGTTCTGCTCAGGGTAATGCAACAGGCCCCAGTGCAGAGCAGAAATTCCCCATCTGTCCACCAGCAGAAGCACTGCAGATGTGCACACAGCAATTGCATCCTCACAGTATTGCCCAGGAGCTGATAACTACAGTCATGAGACATCCAACTCTGCTCCATAGAGCCCAGAGGGCTGGGAAACCCGGAATTGTTTGCCCAGGGCACTTCACTTGAGTAGTTTGCCTTGGACCTTCCTGTCTTCTGAGCAGCCTCCTGTACAAACTGATGGATCAGGTCGGGTTTTGACAGTCACCTACCTTAAGTTCAAATTAATATAAGCTTCTCAGAAACATTTCATTTATTTCAATGGAAAAGTCTTAGATGTTATTTCCCAAAAGTAAAGAAGATTGAGAAAGTCTTTCAAAATTCCTGAGGATAAAAGTGCTTAACACGTATAAAAGACCATTTGTTGTCTTAATGTTTGTTTTCTTCTCTGATTTAACAATTTAGTGCATGTATCTGTAAACAGATCTCTTTTTCCTCCTACCCTGCCTGCTCCCAAAATGAGATTATGCCACTTGGTATCAGTCAACAATACAGAGCTACCCAGATTTTCACTGCCCTGATTCATTGTCTCCACCATAATTGAAATTTTTTCAGTGTTTGTAGAAATTCTTGATATAATGGCTTCAGTTTCCTTGTTAATTAATCTTTCCTCCTGACCTCTCAGACAGTTTTTCAAAGAGACTATGAATCTCAGTGAAAGTAGTGGGCAGATACTCACAGGAATAATTCCATTACAATCAGCTGTACTACTGTTTGTCATTTGAAGTGAGGTGCTAGATCTCTGACCCTTACTGATTTACCACTCTTCATAATTAGCTGCAGTGATTAAAATGCATTTTAGATTACACTGCAGTTCCCCTCACTTCAAAGTTTGGGTGTTTTTACTGAGGACAAAATCAAGTTCTGAAGGTGAGAAATTGTGCTGCAGTATAAAACAGTTGTGGCACAGAGTAATGCCATGGCAAAGGCTGATAGAAGAAATCAGAAGAAGAGATGCTCAGGCAGGAAGTGTTGCTGGGGGCAGAGGGATTGTCTTAGCTGACAGAGACAGTTTATGCAGGAATGAAACTCAATGAAACTCAATGAAACTGAAAACGCTGCACAAAACACTGACAGCAGCACATGGAAATAATGAATCAATCTCTTGCATCTGTATCTAATTAAGAATCATTAGAATATAGGCTTTTTCTCTGGTGATCAGGATTAGTGGATACCCCACAGGAAAGAGGCTAATAAATAGATTCAAGTGCCAGGACATTATGCATCTTTATCTAAAACCATGGTTTTCCAGCACTTTTCTTCAATAACTCCAAATCCAGGTAGATTCTCTCACCTGTGAGAGTCTGACACAGCCAGGATTTCTTTGTAGGTGTTTTCAAGGCACTGCAGGGTAAAAAAAATTAAAATCTGAGTGTTTGGATGCTGCTAATAGTTTCTGGCAAGGGCAGATATTCTACTGCCTCTCTACTGCAATTAGAAATATAGTTTCTGTAATTTCCCTCCCCTTCCCTCCCCTCCCACCTTTTGCCTTTCTTACATCTTCCTCCTCAAAAAAATGTTGTTGCTATGAGTTTCATTTACTTTAAGCCTCTTTGGAGACCTGTTATTTCACCTGAGGGTCTGAATAGCCCCTCAGGAGTGAATATTACTAACTGGCACCCTGCAGCCAGGTGATATATACCTTGAGAGTAGAAGGGATTCCTGTAGTTTTTTTTCCTCCTGACTGTCTACAAAATACATTTTATTTAATCTTATTATTTGCTTGTTTTGTTTTTGATTGAAATGGGGATGGAGCGAAGACATCCCCATTGTGCCATCCCTTTTTTCCTCCTGCCTGTTAGAGTACTTTTTCAACTGTGATGGTTTAGATTCCAGGAGAAGCAATCGAGGATAGTTTCTGTGATCAAGAGTGGGAGGCTACAGAGTAGAATCTCAAACCTGTTCCTCACATCTTAGTGAAGCTTGAGGTAAAATGTTTCAGTGCCTCCTCAAGGCCAGTTCTCTCTCTTGTGCTGAAGGCAGCACTTTGTGGAGATCAGTGCAAGGAGGGGGTGCTAGGAGCTGTGCCAGGAAAACACTAAACTGAGCATCATTTGTTGTAGGCATTCACAGCATGCCTCTGCTGTGTCACCATGTGCAGCAAAGAGCATTGTTCTTCTAATGTTCATCTCTCTTGGAACTACAAGGGAATGTACAGCCCAATTAGTGAAGCAGCTTAAAACAATAAACCCTCCAGAATATCTGGTGGGAGAAGCATGCTTTTATCTATTTGGTAAATAATTTATTAATCACACTGATGTATCTTCCTTGACAGCAACAGAGCCAAATAAGTGATGGTTCAAAATCAATTTGTCATGGTCCAGTGTGCACTCAGTGACCTACTTGGTCTGTTATATAGGTCAAACTTGTACATGATGCTCTGATAACAGAGGCACATCTTAGAAAAACAACAACAGCAACAACAAAACTCATGGCACAATTCAGACTGTGGGACCCTGTGCTGGTTGACACTCACCCACACAGCTTGAAATCTCAACTTACAGAGAGGGGTGAGGACAGAGGCTACTTAGGTGATAGTTTTTGGGCTCTGAATGAAACTGACTTAAAAATACCTTGTGTTGGTGGGGCAACAGCAGTATCCAGGAGGTAGATCCATACTTTCTGACCTACTTCTATGACCTTGTTGTTGTCACACTGCCCTCTGATATTGATAACATCCCTAGCATGCCCCTAGTACTTCTCTATTTGCCCTGTGTCAGTCTCTACTTTTCCTGCTCTGCTCTACTCACATCTTTTTCTTCGGGTGAAAATCACTCCCTCCACCTCTTTGTACCCCAGCTGTGGAGTCCATACGAGTCTCACACTTTGGAAGTCTTTTGTTTCTGAGCAAGGTAGTCAGGAAAAGGAGCTAGATGATTTTAAACTGCAGGAAGACAGAAATTAAAACCTGTGACAGAACTTTTGGGTGGCCAGTTTGCTGGTGGTCCCCTTGTGCTTTGACAGAAATCTTGGTTACAATTTGTTGATTGAATTTGTTGCATGATCTTCTATTTCATTACTGTGTACTTCAGGGATTTCTGCCAGTGAGTCCAGGATAACTAAGGGATGAGTGAGATGACATGTTGAATGGGCAGTATTGACACTCCCAAGAATTTCAGGGAGTAATTGGATGGCCTGCCTGCTATGTCTCATTCCCTTGCTGTCAGAAAGACATTATTCCCAAAATGGTAACCACTGTTTTAGGAAGGTGACATAGATGTTCTTCTCCTGGGGATTTTCACTAAACCAGTTCTTAGCAGCTGGAGGGAGCTGTGACACCAGCTGGGCTTGTGAGCTTTTCTCCTCTCATCCCAGTGTACATACTAGGTGGTGGGATATTTTTCTGTGGATTTTGATATTTTTACATGATGACTTGTTTTTTGATGGATTGTTAAGAAGTCCTTTGTGGCCAATGGTGTGTAGTGGTGCAGAGTGGAGATTTTTCAAATGCTGGAGACTGAACATGTGTTCAGGGGAGGGCATTGAATACACTGAGTAACCTGCATAAGCCATTGCAGTCCTACCTTTTACTGTATTCCCTCTGATTTTCTTGAAAGTATAAGTATGAGCGGGAAAGAGATCTTCTTTTCAATGACAGGTTCACATCTTTTTAAGGAGTTTTCCCCTCACTTGTGCTTGGCACTGCACCATTGCAGGGCTGCAAATTTCAGTGCCCAGCATTAGGTTTAAGAGCTCCTGTATGCTGTGCATGGTTAGACCAGCACACGGGGGTGGGTGCTAGCTGCACAGAGAGGTGATGGATGCAAGTGCAAGGATCCACCACTCAGGGAAGAGCAAAGCAGAAATAAGGCCTAAAACACTGGAACAGTTTTGTTTTCACTTGGAACCTGGATTTTTTTCAGCTGTGGCTAATGCTTTCTACAATAATGGTGGTGAATACAGTCTAGACTTTTAGTCCTTCTTTGTCTGATTGTTATCACCCGATCCCTGGCACTGGTTTTTCTTTTGTCCAAAAGTCTGTTTCCTCCATGTGCTGAATCTGAAAATCAGCCATTTGCAATCTGAAAAGCAGCCAGGCTGCCAGGGGGGATACCACCACCACAGACAGGAACTAAAACAAGAGGAAATAAACCCACCAATGTATATTTTTGAATAAACAATGTGTACCTTTAAGGATGTTTATAGCCCTGACAAACACAGGACAGATTCTTCACATTTTTCTTACCATCTCATCAGAGGCACAGTAAATTCCAGATACCAAGAAGTACCTCTGGGGTCATGGCATGAACTTCTTGTTTGGCTTTGGGAAATCAATAAAAACCTGCTCACCCCACCAACAGTCTCTCATAACACTGTCTCCCTCTGTGGATTCCCTGAAGGACACCTTCAACCCAGGATTTTGTACAAATCACACAATACACCCTGGAGACAAGAAACAAATCTTTCCTAAAACCAACATCCTAGTAAATAGACAAACCCCCAGCAGGCTTTTCCCAGCACTTTAGAATGGTTTGTGTTTTGTAAGCCTTTAATAATTTAATTGAAGGATGATACAAGATGCAGGCCCAGCATGGCAAAAAAATGTATTTGTTGGGATATTTTAGTAACATGACTCTTAATGTTTTCCAGGAGATGCCAGCAGTTCTTTAAAGCCAGGCAGGGGTTGCAACAAATGGCTTCTTTTGCTGAGAAATCAAAAGATATTCTTTAAAGTCTGCAAATTGCCAGTGAGCTTCAATAGAACAAGTGTTCTCAAGGTGTATTTATGTTGCCTGTATAGCACTCCAAAGGATTTCTGCCAGCATGCCTCATTAAAATAAGTAATGTTTCCTTTAAAAGCAAATGAAGAAGACTTAGATCTTGGTTAATTAAATAATCTTCTCCTTTTTTAATTATTTACAATAGGAGACTGACATCATCCTCCTTGTTTCCCACCCTGAACCTCAGGACATTATTTTATTTACCTTGAATAAAGCTGAAGGGTCAAACATTCACATTATCTATCTGTCAGGCAATGAAAGGACAGAGAATGTTTAATTAAGCAGAGATTAAAACTTCCACAAGATTCATAAAAACCCCCAAACAACTAAAACAAAACAAAACAAAACCAAACTGGTTTTCCTATGTGGTGGGATATACTGCCAGCCAGTTCTTGGCACAACATATTCACAGTGTGGAGCAGTACCAGGTGAGCTCTTATCTCCCCATTTTTCTTTATTGCCCATGGAGACTGGCAGCTCTCCACGTGGAACTCAGTTTATGGCAGATTTATCTGTGATGCACACTGGCATCACGAATGTCCATTTATCAAAAAACCTGAAGCATCCCCTATGACAGAAGAAGGATGTTTTTGCTGAATGCAGAGCAAAGAAGGAGAATGCAAACACTTTGAAAAGAGCAAGTAGCAAGTATTATAGTCTCAAAATCAATTTACATCAGGCAGGGAAGTGTGACAGGAGGACCAAAGTGCAGAGCAAGGCCAACTTCTAAGAGTCCACCTAAGTACCAGTCTCCTTGGTGTCTGAACTCCACAGACAAGAATGAATGCCTCTGTGTCAGTCCTAAGGAATTAGGAATTCTCTTCTTCATCCAGTGCTTGGCGAGAGGTTTTTTGTTATTTTGTTCCGAACTGCTAGACCTTTATGAAGCTATGCAAAAAGAATTTGATTTTTTTTTCACTTTTTGTTTGCTATAATGTCTTCTCTTTCCTGCCTTTATTCTGGATCAAAAAGTCTTAAGGTATAGCATATTGCCTTGATTGCATTTTCATTTATTTTTTTATTGCTATAAGCTTAAGAGTTCAGGCTCTACCTCAGGAATCTGTCTTTGTCCCATTGCAGAAAAAAAAAAAGAGGGAAGGTAAATTCTTGTCTAAATAAATAAATAAAGAAGTGTACGAACCTAGGCAGCTAGAGGTGCTTTTTACTCTTTTTTTCCTACGAATTTTACAGCTGTCAATTTGCCCCATTATTCATTGCTGGATCATACTAGAATTTGTCCTACACTCTGGCATCTACATCTTAAATGACCCAGGCCTGAAGATATGCAAAAATACAGAGCAAGGATCAAGCACCTAGAAGATCAGTAAACAGAAAATTGTAACAGACCAGAGAGAATATGTGTGAAGACGAATACTCCCCGAAGCACTGTAGGCTTTCATTTTCAAATAGCAGTTGAAATGCACCTTTATCCTGATATACAGAGGTGGAGACCACGATCTGCCTCTTTTGACTTCAGCTAGAGCTGAAGGTGTTTAACATTTTGGAAAATAAAATGTATGCATCACAAGCTGGACATTCAGTAAGTGACACTTGATGAATGTGTGACTTTATTTTCAGTTTCTCCACTTACCCCTCTTTAACATCATATGAATGCTATTCACCTATCATGTAAATGTTCTGAGGCCTAATTAGTTAATATGTGTAAATTGCTTTTGAGATGAACAGTATTAAATATTATTATTGCTATATTAAAATAGGGCCAGCAGCCAACCTCCCCATGTAGCTGCAGGGTAACGACAAAGCTGATCAGCTGCAGTATTTTATTGCTAGTGATCTGAAACAACAAATAGTTTTTGTGCAAATAAATAGTATAAATTTAGTCTGTATGTTAGTGAACAGAAAGGCAGCTGATGTTTACTTTAATACAAGTTTTGATATCCCAAAATATTACCTGAGTTTAAACAGTCCATGTGAATCTTTTTTCCAAGAGAAGAGAAAAATATTACAGTCAATGTGAATCTTTTTTCCAAGAGAAGAGAGTAAATTCAGAGGCAGGTATTTAGGTTTTCCTTATTCCTTAGTCAATTTTGCTACTGTTTTAATCTGTCACAGTGTAGGAATCTGTGTGCAATTTGCTCTATAGAGCAGCATGTTTCTTCTGTGTACTGTTTTATAAGGTCAAATTTCAGTCTCTAAAATTTAAAGAAGACTGAAGAAAAAGGTGGAAATCTCAGAGAATCAGTCAAGGAGGACAGGACAGGAGAGAAGGTTGTGTAAACTAAGAAATAGACACTGTTGTAGCCATGCCTTCCTTATTCTAAATCCCAATTCCCAGGAAATATAGAGAAGTGTTTGCTGAAATCAGCAGACATGATGTACTCAAGGATCTGAACTAACAATCTATTTAAAGAATCACTGTTTTCAGGAGGAGTCCTGTATTTCGGTCGGTCAACAGAGTGCAGTCCAAATCCAGATATGTTCAATGCTCCAGTATAAGAAAGCAGGAAATAATAGGATTTCTTCCCATTTATCCAGTCTGCCTTGCAAGTGGTAGCTCCAGAGTCTGTTATACAATTTGTTCCACCACACAGGAACATAGTCACTAAAATATACAGTTTATGGTGGATTTTATGCATCCATGAAGCTTATGCCTTGAGTAGTAGTTTGGAATTTGCTCTTCATGAACAAGATATTGTTCCATTTGTTCTACATACAAAATAACTAGGCAGAAGTATGATGATAAATGAGACACATTAGTTTTTTTTATTTAAAAAAAAGATATACCCAATTACACTGCAGGTTTTTTATTTAAAAAAAGATATACCCAATTACACTGCAGAAAAAAAAAAACCCTTGGGAAATCCAGAATGGGATTTGCTATGATCTTGAAACTTATCAAGCAACAGTTCTTGCTTTGTACTATATACACTTGGCCCCAGACAACTAATTTCTGGACAGCTATGCCATAACCTGCATGTGGAAGTAAGAAAAGACCTTTAGAACTCTGTAAATGATCAATAAGAATAAAAGTTCTGGGTTTTTTCATTAAATTGTCCACTTTTGGATTCTAGTCTGGGTACACACTATTTCATCTATGTTCAATAGCAAAACACAAAGTTCAAGCTGTCAGAAAAACTTATAGCAGGACTCTAAACCAAGTTTTTGGTCTTTTATTTTCTTTTTCTTCCCACTTTCCTTACTTTCCCATTCTTTCTTGGACTTTTCATTAGATACAAAATGTATCAAACTTGCAAGGGTAACTTAGAGCTTCAGATGCTCACTGTCTAAAATTAAACTAGCCTTGGCAAATCTTTCAGACGTTATGTTTTTTGCTTGTCTGAAAGGAAACTGCCAAATTAATCTTGGTTTATTTAGCCAAGGGTCACTTCAAATGGTAATTGGAAATGAAAAGAATAAATTGATCATCTAATAGAAATTGTACTGATATTATGAAAACTGATAGCATCAATGGCCTATTTCTATCAAAATACAATACTGAAATGGTTTTAACCTTCAACACGTGTGTAGTCATAAAACTGTGTATGTTTGACTGGAAAACCACTGTGATAAACACTTCAGTTTTCATCAAGTCTTGCAGTGCATGAGCAGACTTCATCCCCTGGACAGAAGTTCTAACCACATCAGAACTGCAGCAGGCTGCAGTCCACAGCTGGACTCAGATCTTACTATGCGTAGAGAGCTTTGAGCATCCTACCTGTTTTCCCACAGGATCTCTGTAGCTTTATTTTAGGAAATATATGTATATGTATTCATACAGACATGCACGAACAACGTTCAGTCACATTAATGGACTCTTAACTCTACTGAGAGCCAGAAACAAAACTAACCTGAATATTTGATGACACTTTTTCTACATTTTGTTTGGATCGGTTATTTTTGAAATCAGCAGTATCATAATTGTGTGGAAAATAGTGCTTTACTTGTGTAATGACTGTCATTAAAGTACTAATTCTGTGTTGTGGTCATATAACAGTTAATCTTGGGTACAACTCAAATCTTTGGACTAAATAATACCATCCTTTGGTGACGCACTGTTCTGGAGCTTCAAAAATCATCAGATGATATAATTTTGGCTCAGTGGTTAGGCCTGTGATCATAGTTTAGAATACAGCTGACAAATTCAATGTTTCTACATTTTTGCAAAGGGTAGATTGCTGCCCACCAAAGTTTGGTGCCTGACTTGGGCAAAGCCTCACAAAACTTTTAAGTACCCAACTCCCAGTGCAATTACAATAGAACAGAGCAGCATATATGCTGTCCTAAATCAAGGGAGACAGAAGTGCTTCTTCAGATCTGAAGGAGGCAATCTAGTTTTCTTACTTTAAATTCCTTCTCGCACCATTGACCAAAATAGCAGCAATCTTTCTCTACTCTAAAGAGAAACTATGCTAATGACTCTATTAACACTTTTCTTCCTGGTACTTGCTTTTCCACAGGGACTGATTGGTTTTGCATACTGACCTGTGATCTGGGAAGACACAGACAATAGGCACTGTGGGGAGCTAAAACTACATAATCTTCCAAAGGGGCCCATGGCCAAGCCATGGAGCATCCTTAGGGATAATGTCTCCATCCATCTTCTCAAAGCTGGGCCATTCCTCTGGTAGATGTACATGAACAATGTTCCCAAAATGACTGCAGGCAAGGGGTCAACATGATCCTCACCTGTGGCTTTCAGTTGCAAAGGCTTGTACAGCTTTGGTCCCTGTCTCTAGGACTGCTTTTGTTTCTTCTTGGAGACAATATAATGTACTATTCCTGAATATTCCAACAAATACCATAGTCCCAGGTGAGTGTCCTAACACCTAAATTAAAATCAGTTTTCCTTTTTCCCTCCTTCTGCTGGAGCAAGAACTCTTGCACATCTGTTTATACAACCAATTACCTTTGATTGCAAAGACAAAGAGCAGTCTTAATCAGGATGTCTCATGGCTTGTGGCCAGGATGTTTTCCAAAGAATATGGTGTCAATCACATTAAAGCTAGATAATGGAATGTATCATTTCCTGGGTGAATGTTCTGACTATGGGATTGGTAAACAAAAGCTGAGTAGCACCATTATTGCTATGATGATATTAAACAAAGTTAACCATAGGTGTAATAGCATCTAACTTTTTGCATTTCTTGGAATTATTTCTCAGCCCTGATTGTAGGTGGTCTCTAGTTGAGGGATAAATATAGATTTCCCTAGAATATGTATAGTGGAATAAAATAAAGTACTCAGAGAATTCTTCTGGTACCTAATGAAATTAGATATCTTACAGGGTTCGGCACTTCCAGCCCCAAAAATAGGCAAACTAAATTATTTCTTGGAATTTCCATTGGTTTTAGGTGCCAGAAAAGTAATAATTTTAAGGAGGTTTACAGCAGTCCCAAAAATTCAGTAAATACCGTGGACCAGATTCACTAGAGAGATCCTTTCTTAAAAATCTAAAATGCTTTTATTTTTATCCCCACACTAGAGTACTGCAAGATACCATAAGGAGTTGGTGAACATGGTCTTGTGTTTTCAAGTAACCAAATACTGCCAGTACATTTCCAGCTTCACCATCTGATTCATAAAAGATTCATAATGAAGCTCTCTAGGAATGTAAGAGAAAAAAATGTGGAATCGGCTAATGTAGTGAAAAACGTGCCCTTTAAAAAAGCACAAGAATTAAGCAAGTAAGAAAAAACCCAGCTGTATCAATATATGATATCAAAAATTAGTAAAGCTACAAGTATTAAATTTTACTTTTGGCCAAACCGAACTTCAATATGGAACAGCAGATCTAATGAGAAATGTAGACAATTATTCATTAATTGTGGGAAACCACTGTCTCAACAGGTTCCTTTTATCCTAATTAATCACTTTATGAAGAGATGACACAGTCCCTGAGTTGGGTCATTGAGATTGTCCTTACAAACAGTGATGTATTCTCAATAGATCAGGAAGATCTTTTTCTAAACCATAATGCTGAAATCATTTGCTTGAATACATTTAGCCACATGGTGCCAGTTTCCATTATAATCTGAATAAACTTCAAATTAAGATCATACTTTTGGTGATTTCAGGACAAATTGAAATGAAACCAGTCTCTGGGAATTTCCATAAGGGAAATAACATTGATATATCTTTCACTATGCCAACCATATGCATGACTTTAATGCACATTTAAAAAAAAATTTATTGTTGGTTTAAAGATCAAAAAGTTTTGTTGTTGTAAAGGTCAAAAAACGTATAGTTATATCCAAATCTGAAAGCTGTTATGATGCATCACTGTCCTTGTTTTTATTGAGGACTTACCAAAGAAATCATGGATTGTCAGCCAACAGTGGCATTATTCATGGACGTGTAAGGGAAATGACCATCCTGTATCTACCTGTGTTTACTCAGATTTCAAGCTGACTAGGATAAACAATAGCTGGGAGCATGACAGGTTACCATTTTCTCAGTCTAAGTAGTTGTCCTGTCATTTTGAAATGAATGAAACAGCAAGGAGATACCACTTTTGAAAAGCTAGTATTTTGGATATAGAATTAACACTAATCATAGAAAAACTGAGTCAAAAGGGAATGGTTATTTATAAAACTGAAATAGTTAATAAAAGAAAGAAAGATAAGAAATAATAAGAAAAATATGAAGCAACAATAGTTCTTGCACACCTTTGTCTTTTTCAAGGCTTGCCACTGATTAGCCAACTAATTCAACAGCTCTGAAGACTTCCCAGGGTATACCTTGCCACATAGAACATGGGCATATGTCTGCATGCCTGTTTGGGGGATAAATTTCCCCTTGGCAATTCCTCTGGGCCCTAGCTGGAGAGGAGAGGGCTCTGCAGGGCAGAGGACAGACTGAGACTTTGTCAGAGCACAACACGTGATGTTCCTCCATACCTCAGTGAAAAGAAGAAAGAGGTGTCTTCATACAGTGTCTCTTCAGAAAAATGTCAAAAATTTCCAAGCATGCATTAAAATCTAGAATATTCATCTACCATAAGTAAAACTAATAAACCAAAAGCTCAGATAAGAGTAGGTATAAGCATACATCTCTACTCAACTGCCTTGCAACTTCCCTCTACCTGTGAAACTAAACAAAATTGTACTTTTTCCAGATCAGATGCCTGACTTAAACATTCATCCAAATAGTATAGTTGTACATTATAAATTTAACATATTTAGAAAACTTTAGATAATAACTTTGATTTTGAAATAATATTAATAAATACTTTTATTTCTAAACTATTAATGTGTCATTTTAAGGTTCACTCCTACTAGCTTTTAATCTTGCTTTAATCTTAATCTCTAAACATACCAGTTTTTCTCCTGGTATTTAACAATCTTCTCTCTGACACAATGCCAAAACTTGCCCATTAGTAAGCAAGTTCATATTACTGATGCTTTGGTGGTTTTGATACACAGATATTTATCCAAGGTTCTGTCAATGAATGAGATTCTTTCTGTCATGGTTTAACCCCAGCCATCAGCACAGCTGTTCACTCCCTCCCCCACCAATGGGACTGGGGAGGGAATCAGAAGGATAAATGCTAGAAAACTTGTGGGTTGAGATGAAGACAGTTTAATAGGGAAAGCAGAAGCTGCACACACAAGCAAAGCAAAACAAGGAATTAATTCTCTGCTTCCCACAGACAGGAGGTGTTCAGCATCTCCAGGAGAGCAGGGCCCACCACATATAACCCTTACTTGGGAAGACAAATGCCATTGCTCCAAATATCTCCCCTTCCTCCTTCTTTCCCCCACTTTATACACTGAGCATGATGTGCTATGGTATGGAATATCCCTTGGGTCAGTTTGGGTCACCTGTCCCAGCTGTGTCTCCTCCCAATCTCCCATGCATCCCCAACTCCCTTGCCAGTGTGGCAGT